>NC_067233.1:23600070-23665070 GCF_019924925.1 Ctenopharyngodon idella | reverse complement strand
TGTTTTTTTGGTTTTTTGGATACTATACTTATTAATTTGCTACTAGTGTTTATTCTTTAGGCACTAATAACTTTTTAAAGATACTAGTACTTATTCAAATAGTGTCTAGTATTTAATTATACTTTACTTAAGAAAAATTAGAACTAGTACTTATTTTTTAGTTACTAGTAATGTTTTAGACCAAAGACATCCTGAACTTAATAGGTACTAGTACTTTTTAAATTTAAATTTCTGCCTAGTAAAAATAAGTACTAGTAGCGTAAAAATAGATACTAGTACATTTTAAGGATTAAATATTAAAATGGCTTGCCATTTTAATATTTATCATCAAATTGTCTTTTCTTTTTATAACACATTCTCTCTCTCTTCTCTACTGTGTCTCTTATATCTATATCCAATGTTCTTTCTCTTTCTGGACAGACTCAAGAAACACTTGGCAATATTTTGTGTAAAACATCTTAAAAGCATTTTGAAATTGACACTGCAATTTAGAGAGATACCAGAACTACTGATGAGACTCTAAGAATGATATTTTGCATTGTTTAATCCAAATTCAATGCTAAAGTCTTAATGAAGACTGCTAAATTAAACATCCATCCTTCACTGTCTCTGACTCCACCTTTAGAAACAGGCACATACTCTCCCACAATCACTCTGCTACCAGGAGACCGCGGTGACACTGAGCCAGCCAATCAGCTGCCTGAGAACTCAGCCCCTGCCTTCCGATTGGCCGGCCACTCCAGAGCTCATTACAGCATCAAAGCGGCTGTCATTGTGTCGTCTGGCCACGACCGAGCCAATTATTCGTGAGACTATTCAAGACTCTGTCCTGAAGAACACAAACAACCAGATAATGAAGCAAAGCAGAGGGAGAAATATAACAAGTAACGAGAAACACTGAAGTCCTGAAGGGGTCCAGACATTAAGAGTGTGTTCTGATTCTCTGAAGAGGATCTGTAATGAGAAACACACACCAACAAAGAGTTCTACGCCTTTATGCTTAAACAATGTGTTTAAATGGAAGCAAATGTGCAGTGTCAAAACACACACACACACACAGACACACACGCTCGCACACACGCACGCACACACACAGCATCTCATCAAGAACAAAGGAACTCTGAGCAGCTTTTATCTTTGTAAGAGCTCTAATCAGTCCATCATGTTTCTTTTTCTCATCCCGTCTTTCACTTTTCTGTCCATCTTAAAATTTGTGTTTTCTGATGGAAATGTGAGTGTTGTTATTTTAGTATTTTACTACTCTTATAGCATTTATTAATATTTCGAATTGAGCTTTTATTTTTACGTGTTCAGTTTTCATTTTAATTTGAGTAAATTTGTTATGCATGTCATTTGTGTGTTTTTTTTTTTTTTTAAGGTTTCATTTGTTAACATCATTTAACTACATTAGTTAACATGAACTAACAATAAATATCTCTACAGCATGTATTAATCTTAATATTAATTTATTTTTACTAATACATTTTTAATCAAACATTAACATTAGTAAATGTTACATTTTTAAATATTTCTATTTAGCTTTAATTTGTTTAAGTTTTGGTGATTTTAGTACTTTAAAATTTAAAGTACTGGAAGTAGTTAAAGTTTAATTTTTTTTATATATATATATATTTTACTCAATTTTTAACAGTTTTACGTAATAATATCACTGATGCAAAACCTGCCGATGTGATGCTAGGGTGTAAGAATGTGGAGAGCCACTGTTTTATGAACTCCCACAGGGGTCAGAGGTCAAGCTTTAATAGAAGCCTGCCATAAAGGAGGGACATGAAAACACTCACACGCTTTCATTTGACAACACAAAGGCAGGCATGTGTTTTGTTTTAAGATCTAAGATCTTCAGCTCTAAAGATACAAACAGAGGCTTCAGATGATCAGTCAAACTCCACATCAAACACTCAACCTATTAAACAACTACAATTCACAAAACATTATTATTATTGGTCATATTAAGGGTTAGTGATTTGAACAAACCAAGTAATAGTGATGCTGTCAGGATGTGAGGGCGAAACATATCCGGCATAAGTTGCTTTGCTTAGCACAATCTGAGGATGAGTCTGAATCTATTCTGGAATAATCGCTGTGGTTACAGGGAATGGAGGGATTCCAAAGCAAACATTCCATCCTTTTCCCAACTCGTCGTCTCATGGAACATCTCTTGAAAAAAGGCCCACATACCGCTGAGAAGGACAGGCACACTTCACAGAACATGACAGAAACAGCTAACCGAATTAACACATGCGCCAAACAACTTACACACAGGATATTAGACTCTGTGTGACCTGCATGACTTGTGTTTAAAGCAGGAGGAATGGTTCTGAGTGTATATGAGCTGTAACAGAATATGTGTGTGTGTTACTCTGGGATTTGCAGAGAGGAAATTCCAAATCATAGCTGCATTTTTCCACACTCATGAGACATAAAACCAAGCAGCGCACAGATGCACACACAGGAATGTCAAATAAATGCTGTACCCGTCATACCAAATTACACACACAACACATGTTCCTTAAACGTTCTAAACAGTTCTTTCTGTAGTCATAACAGATAAATCTGAACGAATCCAATCTGATTTCAGATTCTGAAAGTCCTGTTCATATGAACCCTAAACATTGCAATCTGCACATTTATGCACATTTTTCAGAAGTACTTTATTAGAAAATATTGCATTGCATTTGCATTGTTTAATCCAAATTCAGTGTTAAAGTCTTAATGAATTAGACATCCATCCTTTACCGTCTCTGACTCCACCTTCAGAAACAGGCACATACTCTCCCACAATCACTCTGCTACCTGGAGACCGCGGTGACACTGAGCCAGCCAATCAGCTGCCTGAGATCTCAGCCCGCCTTCCGATTGGCCGGCTGCTCCAGAGCTCATTACAGCATCAATGCGGTTGTCATCGTTAATTACTCGCCAAGAGTTAATATTTAGTATCATCCACAGACGTATATAAACATACACATTCTTATGACGTAAAACAAGGTATTTTGTGAACAAGGTGTTTTTAATCTGACTGAGAAAAGTCAAATTCAACCATTTACATGCTTCATTTTTTTTTTTATCTGTTGATGGGATTATTTTAGGTCTACACCAACCCTTTCAGTCAAATCCAAATTTTATTCAGATCGAGCTCGGATTGATTGAGGTGTTTACATTATGGCTTTTCAGTCTGACTGAGCCATAAATTCAATTATAAATGGATTATTTGGGTGCATGTAAACATAGCTATTGTTGGTGCATTTTTGTACAAATATCAATATGACACTAACCAAAAAGTCCCTAAAATACCATCGCATTGCTATGTTATAAGGTAGACCTGCTCGTTAAGGCAAATACTGTATCTAATCAGCCAATCACATGACAGCAAATTTCAATTACTACAAGCGTAACTTCAAAACACACCTTTTGGAATTTTTAGATTTTCAACATTATTTCATCCAATTATTTTTTCTTGCAGGGATGTCACCGTCATGTGTTGCTATTCTTCCTCTGTGGGCATTTTCAGAAATGTATTCCTTCCAAAGATAGCAAAATCTGTTCACAAGCAAACATACACACAAAATAAAACAGAGTAAGTATTAAAGAAGATATTTTAATGGTTTGGGTTTAGAGATAACCAGAATAAACATCTCTACAGTCAAAACGCAATATACACAATTTGACCAAATCTCTATATTATTACAGTAAAACAAGCAACAATAAAAATGACAGAAAACTGTTCATAAAAAACATCAAAACAAAGAAAACGCAAAGTCTCTTTGTTTTTCCAGTGATCTTTATCCAGCTTTTCCAAAAAAGTGAAACTGTATACTTGCACAACCATCAGTACGATCAATCGGCCTTTAAGCAGAATCTGTTGGCTTGCATGTCTCCAAAATTGCAGTACACAAAAATTCAAAAATTGGAAATTTGGCTTCAAAAACTCTGGGGGGTGGGGGGGAAACAGGATGTTCTCGAGCTCTTTCAGACGTGTTGGCAGCACTTAATCATTGCCAAAACTTTTACACACATTACATAAATGCATATATATGTTTTAATATAGTATAATAAAGGAAGACAATTTCTCAGGATTTCTTGACAAACGCAGTCAGAGCTATGGCTTTAAACAGTGATCTCTACCCTCAAACATTCAGCCATCATCAACATTCAGGTAAGTCATATTGCAAAGCTGAAACTCTGAGGTCATATTTCCCTGTGTCACTGACACAAACTCCATTTATAACTCAAAAACAGTCTTAAAGGTCGACTTGTTAAACCGTATGTTTTGGGGATCAGACAATATAAAAGACAGGGACATTTGATCACCGTTTTGTGAAGACTGCAAAGAAAATGACTCCAGTTCAATAACTCTATGTGCAGGTTTTAACAGATATTTCAGCACCAATGACAGAAGTGCTCTGCTACAGTCCCTCACATTTGGCTCGATCAAACCGTTTATCAGAGAAATAAATGCCATAGGTCCTGTCAATGTTAGTTTTGCCCTTAAAATGTTTGTATTTTACATTTCACGCCAGAGTTTTACTCACTGTCTGGCAGTAAATTAAAACATGTACATGACATTAATCTATCTTGTGATGGTGAAACGACACTATCAGCAGTTTGGATCTTCAGTGTGCAGAAAACAGTACATGGACTACAGCGCTTCACAAACACGAAAACACATCACGGCTGTTTCTGGAAAGACACAAAAACTAACTGCTGCCGTTCACAAAACCGAAAGTTTAGGCAGTGCAGCAATTAACAAACACAATTATTTTATAAAACAGTTGTGAAGTAATTTATTGCATTCAACTCAACAACTTACTCATGTTTTGTACGAATGATTTATCGATTCTAAACTGAACCATTTTTGCATATATTGTTACATTTAAATCAATTCAATAATGGTTTTATGAATGAAGGAGGCCCAAGTTTTGAGATTTAAACAACAAAATTCACTGAAAATGACAGAATGAAGTATCCAGAAACAGAAGAGCGCAGGAAGAGAGAACTAATCCCGTGAACAGGTACCAGACCTTTTTTTTAACTCTTGCGATGGGCTACAGAACCTCAGTGAAAACACCTCAAACACAGACCAACCAAACATGCATTTATGTGGTAAACATTATTGGCACGGTGCGTTTCGAGAACAATAATGTTACTCATTTCAAACATTCAGCCATGTGATATGTTTCAAAGTCAAGAACAAAACAAAAAAGCAGAATAGATGTTTTAAAAAGGGAACCAGGAGAAAAGAGGTGAATTTGGAATGGAATGGAACATTCTGGAATCTATATACAAATCTTTGGGATCTTGCAAAAAGCAGACAAGAGAGATGCACAGATGAAATCTTGTGTGTAGAGTGAAAGAGTGCTAGAAAATGACAAAATGAGTGAGACGGTGACAAGATGAGACCTCTCATCCAGTGTGACGGCCAATAAAAAAAGCCGTATGGGATTACTCGAGGGGGTGTGGTTTAGCGAGAGGCCCTGCCCTCGCAGACTTGGTCCCCAAAACACATTCTGTCTTTTAACCAGCAGGATCAGCAGAGGAAGTTCTTAATTTGACCGTAATGGAGCGTCATCTAAGAGATCCTCCAGCGAGCCCGTGTCCTCCGGAGATGACTCCTTCCTGTCCTCCGTGTCCAATCGGGTCTTTTTTGTGGAACTGGGCGGGGGGTTTTCCTGAAGAAGCTCTTTGGCGAGAAGGTTTGTCACGGCCTGACCGGCTCCTCTCCGATTGTTGGCTGAAACAGAATGGGAAATAAAAGATGTCATGCTGGGAAGGCCACACTCTGAGGTCAGGCACAGGTGTTTGAGTTCAAAGGTCATTGTTTAAAACACTACAGTCAAAAACAACCAACAACTTACCTTTTTATAGGAATACTCCTGGTTATTTTCAACTTAAACTCGTTCCTCAGTTATAAAAACACACAGACCATGTTTCACAATAATACAAAAGATTGGAAGGTTTAAAAGCATAAATGTTAAACTCATATTGCTGTTAAATCTCTAACATCTAAATGCAGTTATATGTCTAAATCAAACATGTTTTTTAGCATTATTATTGTAAATATTTAAGTCAAGCCACATTTATTTATTTGTATAGTGCTTAATACAACACAGATTATTAATGTGAAGCAGCTTTGAAACAAACAGGAAAGTAACAGTATTATTGTTGCAAAGTTCTTCAGTTACTGATTCAATTTAATTTGTATAGCTTCTTGTCTGAGAACATGCCACACATGCAGTTCATCCACATTAATAATTGAAAATAACCTGGAATTTTCCTATAAAGTCCCATCAAATTATCCTGACACAAGAGCAGCTGCAGAATATCATATATGTCATCATATATGTGCGCTGGCCGCCATGTTGGTTTATTTAGGTCAGTAGGAGACTGTCAAGTGTTTACACACAAGTTAAACACTCCAATAACGGCTGCAGAACAAAACTCCTGCGGTGAGACATTCATATGAGAATTTTGTCTGAGATTGTCATATTCCATTCACATTCTCCAGCCTGTATGCAAAACACAGCCATGCAGGAGAAGCCATGATTACACACACACACACACACAGAGAAGTCCCAGTGCAACTGATAACAATCTCTGAACAAACATCTGTAACGAAGCATGCAGAGTGATGAACAAACACACACACACACACACACACACACACACACACACACACACACACACACGTTACCAAGCAGGTGTCCAGTGTGAGCTGTGATAAGGACAGCACTGAGTCTGTTGGGAAGAAAAGTCGTTATGGGTGCGATTGTAGCTTCGGGTTATGAGTGTCAGACAGATGGAGCCCTTATAAACATTTACTGTTGTAACCATAGTTTCAGCCAAAATACTATGCCTTTATTGCTATAAAATGATGGCAAATTTTACACTGTTCTAGCAAGGCAAATCACAGTCAATCAGAAAATGTTTTAAAGGTGAAGTATGTAAGATTTTTTTCTGTTGAAACAAATTATCTTAACTCAGCTTATTGTTCATTGACTACTATTAGTATGCCATTCATTGGTTTATCTCCCTTAAAAGTGAAACATTAAGCCTCCCAGGCACCATCAAACATTGAGAGCAGTCTGCTCAGATCTGTCAATCTCTTTCCAGGTCAACCTATAGCGAGAGTTTGGGGTGTGGCTACTGTAGCAGGCGGAGTGTGGGACCATGACTGATGTGTTAAATGGGAATTGAGCTTTGGGTACAGGTCAAATTTCACTGCATTTAGACCTTTAAATATTAAACAGGTCACGAAGATGACAGAGTGAAAGGGGCATTGAAATGCTACAAGCTAATATGGATACTTAAATACCATACAGCATTCATGCTCCCATTCAGAAAGACAAATGTTCCAGTTTATTTTGACATGTCCATCCAGTGTAGACAGCCCAAAAATGTGCCCAGTGCAGGTACGTTGCATGGGTTTATTTATTATAAGCGATTGTGAAATGCTTGCAATGCACTGATGGGGTTAAATGAATTAAATGCTTAACTCATGACACAGCAACAAAGCTAAAAGTATTCCTAGTATGTTGGACGTTATTGAAAATTTACCTGTTGAGACATGCCTTCACAAGCAGCTGTAAGAGCTGCGTTTGTGATGTTGGGGAAGCATGACATGCAAAAGGGGCATTTGCAAAATATGATTTATTTTGGCAATTCCGCTAGGTGCCACTAGGGTCGCAGAAACTACATACTTCACCTATAATATACAATCATGTGGATTTTGGACCAATGACATTTTACTGTGGGTGGGGCTACAGATCAATGAAAGAGAAATATAATAAAAGCAACTCACAAAATGTTAGTTAATTGTCACAGTTCACTGCAAAATGTGATTTTCTTCCTCAGTATTATATATATATATATATATATATATATATATATATCTATATCTATATCTATATATATATCTATATCTATATACACACACACACACACACACACACCACACATATATTTATCTTGCTTTATCACCTGGTTAGGACAAGAAAAGAAAGAAAAGAAAGACTCTGATGACTTTGACCTGTGGATCATCACTCTTCTGTATCGCATACAACAACATCTGAAGATGACGTGTCTTCATGGAGATGTCACATGAGCAGATGTGAGGTTTAATTAACTTCTTTAATTAGAGGAGAACGAGTAAGAGACAAGTAAACATTATATAAATGGCCCACATAATGACTGATTCACATCTGAACTGTCTCTGCCGCCTCCACACTCTCCTGTCATTCGCCTGTTTCATCTTTTTTGCATCCTAAACTTGTATGTAGACATACAATACTTTTTACTGCTGCTTGTGTGTGTGTGTGTGTGTGTGTGTGTGAGAGAGTGATTCGGACTGTCTGGGTGTAAAAAGAGAGCAGAGATAATTATCATCAAAGTAATGAAGCTAAAAATAGGACAGATTTTGCAGTGTTTGGAAGTGTTGAGCTCCCTGTGAAGCAGGAGGCACTGCAAAAAATGACTTTCTTTTTCCATATTGTTGTTTTGTTTTCTGAAAAATTAATCAAAATGATGTGAGATTATGTTTAAAACAAGAAAAAGTATCTGCCAATGGGGTCAGAAAAATAAACCTAATTCAAAGGGAAAAAGAGACCGTTTCTTACTCCATTTTTTCTTGTTTTAAGCACTTAATTTTGATCAATTTTTTTTTAGAAAACAAGACTTAAAATTTTAAGTAATTTTCCTTCTCAAGTAAATGTATCTAGATTTAAGAATGTTTATATATTTGTACTGGAAAACAAGACAAAAATACTGAGTAAGATTTTTTTTTTTTTTTTTTGCATTGTGAATGTTGTACATCTAACATGATTAAGTGTGTGGTATTGTTCTGCCGACAACAGGAGTGTGTGTGTGTTGCTCTTTTTGTATGATGGTTGGAGAGGGTGTGTCTGTCTCAGTGTTTGTGAGCTGGACAAAGGAGTGTGAGAGTGTGTGTGTGTGTGTGTGTGTGTGTGTGTGTTTTGTGGACATCTGGCACAAAGTGTGTTTCTCTGTGGGTGTTTGTGAGTTTGGTCTCTATAAAGTGATATTGTGTGATGGGCACAGGGTGTGTCTCTGGCTCTTTGTATAAGTCTGTGTGTGTCTTTTATGTTGAAGTGTGTGTCTTTCGTCGAGGAGTCAGGAGTGTGTGTGGGGTCATGACATGGCAGATGTGTGTATATTAATGAAGAGTCTAAAAACAGACACACCCACAGGCTATATCCCACTTTGCATACTATCTGTCCCAAATAGAATGCGAGATTAGGATTAGTGCATGCAAATCATAAACACCTAAAAAGGGTCAAAAAGCACCCATGGATTTTCTTTGGCCTAATATGGAACTTAATTTAATTTGATTCAATTAAAATCTTGCTATGAGGGACAAAAATATACAACCTTGTTTTCTGACATTTTTTGACCACTGAAAGTTTCTGGAAACATCTGTCAGTCTTGTTTTCCTTCACTTCAACTTAAATATGGTGTCTATCCTGAATTAGGTCCATTATTCTCAACCGAGGAGTTTGTGGCGGTTTTGACTATTTCAGATGTGGAAAAATTGAGGAAAACAAGTTTACCCTATAGAGCCTGCTGTATCATTTTTGATATGATAAATGTCTAAGGGCTCTAAACTATGATCATGACCAAAACTGAAAAACCTCTTGCACACAATCTACTGCAGTCCTTCTGTCGTCTGATTGAAGTTTATACTTATTTAACATGTAAAAGGCCTTTTAGTATAAATATTTCTAGATAAACATTTACTGGACTGAATCAACTTTAGGTTTACTTGATTATCCATACATCATTTTTTAGAAAAATCATGTTCAAATGTGAATATCAGACATGATCATCAGGCTTTTTTGAGGAAGATTTATCTGTTGATCTCTCAATCACCATTGTATTGCTTTATATGTTTTAAAAATACAGAGCTTTGATCATAAAACTAAGCATTTAAATATCATCTTAAGACATATTATGGGCAGATATAGAGTGATGACTCATATTCATATGCATTTTTTGTTATACTGTTAAAATCTATTTATTATTATCTTTACTTTTTGATTATTTTCTTCTAATATACTAAACAGATTTGTGTCATTTATAGATTTACACATGCATTTTCAACTTAAATGTATTTTGTGTGTTTGTAAGCATGTGTGTAGAGCAGCAGCTGCCATCCATCGCTCAGCATCTCTCTGATTGGCTGATGACTCATAATGCAGAGGGTCAGAGGTCAGAGGTTACAGGGCGTCTCCTGTCTCCACACTGCATGCCTGCGGTCTGTCTAAAGGCATCTACACTGTGTGTGTGTTTGAGTGAACGCATCCATATGCAGAACGAACAAGTGGTCAGAATGGGTGTGTGTTGGTATGTGTGTGTGTGGCATGTTGAGGGGTTGAGTCACATGTGCCATGTGGAGCTACGTTTGTGCTGTCTACATAGGCAGCTCCCTTCAAAGGCAGCATTCTAACTGATTTGGAATGTCTACAAAGGCTATAGCTCACTAATTGTAAGCATTTTAAAAGGCATCATTTAACAACCTTTAATGCATTGAGAATACACCTATGATGTCTTAACATGCTGTCTAGGTAGGGAGCTTACTAGGTTTTGGAACAGAGCTCGTGTGCAGGCTGCTTCAGAAAAGCTAAAAATACAAAACACACCACTGATGACTCATGCCACACACACACACACACACACACACACATTTTGATTCGACTCCAAGGAAAATATACGGTCTGAAGCAGCAAAGTAAACAGAGTAAAGACTGTACAGAGATACACAGAAATAAACATGAGAGAGAAAGAGAGGGAATATAAGAAGTTAAAGACGGTCTGAGAGAAGAGAGGAATAAAGGGGTGAAAACAGGGAAAACAGAAATGTCATGGAACTAAATTCAAAAGATAAAAAGCGCGGGATGTGGAGGCGGAGAGAGAGAGAGAGAGAGAGAGAGAGAGAGAGAGAGAGAGAGAGAGAGAGTGAGTGTGTGTGTGTGTGTGTGTGTGTGTGTGTGTGTGTGTGTGTGTGTGTGCATGGTCATTATTGCCACATTGCAGCACATCTGGATTCATTCAACGACAGATCCAGTTACACACACACACACACACACACACACAGAAAGTGCTGCTCCACACTGTTTGTAAGTCTATAATACAGTGAAAAGAGGGAAAATAAAACACACACGGTTTATTTTTGTGTGTACAACTAATTCTGAACTACATCTCTATTGAAACACACTGAATTCATGTTTTCCTTCAAAAAGACACTACTGTTCAAAAGTCTGGGGTCTGTACAATTTTTTATGTTTTTAGAAGAAGTCTCTTCTGCTCACCAAGACTGCATTTATTTATCCCAAAATACAGTAAAAACAGTAATATTGTGAAATATTAAATTTTAAAAGAACTGTTTTCTATTCGAATGCATTTTAAAATATAATTTATTCCTGTGATCAAAGCTGAATTTTCAGCATCATTACTCTAGTCTTCAGTGTCAATAGAAACAGAATTTATTTAAAATAGTAATATTAAAGGCATTTATAATGTCACAAAATATCTCTGTTAGGATTGATTAATGCATACATTGCTGAATAAAAGCATTAACTTGTTTACAAAAAAAAAAAAAAACATGACCCCAAACTTTTGAACCTTACTGTACATTTGCATTTATGCATTAGGCAGACACTTTTATCCAAAGCAACTTACACTGCAGTGAAATGCTACATTTCATCAAGCTTTCCCTGCAAATCAAACCCACAAACTTGCCGTGTGTGTCCAGTTTCAATGTTGTTGTTCTTTTATCTAGTACTGTGTAAGTTTCTCATGATTGCAGCTTTTCTTATTGCAATTTTCTGCATTTTGTGTTCCCTCAATACCAGCAATAACTGCACATCTGACAAATTAACTAGATGCATGTTACCTGCTTGTCGTGGTCCTCTCTTCCTCTTGAAAGCAGCTCCAGATTGCAGCGCCTCCAACAGACCATCCATGATACCAGTCTCATCTCCATCTGAAACACACACACACAAAAACACTATTAATATTATACATCAATAATAGTCTCATCATCACTATCTGAAACACACACACACACACACACCACTCATATGAAGTATCACTGCTGAAACACATGTAGAATCATAGAAACAGAGAGCAACAGTCTCAGCCACAGTGACATCAGTTGAGAGAGGAGCAAAGGATCATGGGAACGTAAACATCCTCAGAGACACAAGTTACAGCAGACAGTGCCCCCTACCTTACACACACTGATGCACACTGTTGACCTACATAACAACCACAAATACACATAAACACACATGATGGGAAGGACTGTGTGCTCTGAAAACATTTTGTCTGTTTAAAATAGTTTGTTGAAAGTGTGTTTTTCATGTGGTGAATGGGTTTAGGGCTGTTTTGTGTGTGTATATAGACAGATGGTTTCAATCATGTCCTCTCTGGACAACATGGGGTTAAAGATTTATGGATCTTATTTCCCTGCCCCCCATAAACACACACACACACACCCCTTCACATGCATGCATGCATGCATACACAGACACACACACCTCCCCCATAAACATACATGGACACACACACACCATCCTTCATAAACATGCGCGCACACACACACACGGCTAACAAAAACACTCTGCAGCCCAAACAGACAGACAGACAGACAGACAGACAGACAGACACACACACACAAAAAAAACCTTGTCTAATAAAAACACTCTGCAGCCCAAACAGACACACACACACTCAGTCTCACTGTAATCCCCAGAAAATCTGCAGCCAGATGGTTTTGCATCTGACCTGACAACCTAGATCTCACACACACACAGAGAGAGAGAGAGAGAGAGAGAGAGAGAGAGAGAGAGAGAGAGAGAGAGAGAGAGAGAGAGAGAGAGAGAGAGAGAGCTGTTTGCAGTGCACACACACCACCGTGAGGTGTGTTATAGGAACAGCACATCTGATTTGCTGAGATTTCCCCCTGCTGCATATTACACATTAAATATTTATATTATATTAATACATATTATATCATTGCTAAACCAAAAATTAAAAGCTGATACTTAGTGTTCAAAGTAAAATATATAGTGTTCAAACTATAAATATCATTAATGGTTTATAAATTACCATTTCTTAAACATATTTAAAATACATTTTATTTAATATTTGAAAATATATGTTCATATTTATGATCTTATGATTTATCCTTCTCCAATAGTGTGACTATTCTGAGTATCATTCCTTAAGTTTACTATAATATGAATTAAATTAAATTTATATACATACATAAATGTGTTAGATTTACATGGAATATTTGTAGATTAAAATGTTTTACACTGCAGGACCGTTTAAACAAACTAGTGTGATGAAAAAGTGGTGACCAAATACAGCATCAATAAACACACTAAAACCTTGATATTGAAACAGTTCAATTCCATGTCATTTGTCAACTACCCAGTAACTGTGGTATTTTGGTAGAAACTCTTTACCATATCAACCCTGTTTGTTAGTGAAGCACTTTAATGCCCCTCATGACACATTCTGGATGAATCTGTATGACTATCTTCCGTTTCAGCTGCATTAGACCATCATCAGCCATTAAACTCACTCTTATGTGACATGAGCATCATCACAGTACTGACCAATCACACTGAGACATCTGTCTGACATCTGTCTGCACCCACAGAGAATCTATCACACAACACTGACACCTACTGACCAACCACAGGAGCTGCTGCTGCTGCTGTAACTGTAATGTGGGAAACACTTTTTATTTGTCTAATTCTCAGGGTTTAACTGCTAAACTAAAGATAACATGAGTGTGTTTGAGAATGTGGGAATGTCAAGGCCAAACATTTCAAATATTCAACACTGAGAGTTCAATGAACCGTGTGTGTGTGTGTGTGTGTGTGTGTGCGTGTGTGAGAGAGAGAGAGAGAGAGAGAGAGAGAGAGAGAGAACATATAGATAAGATACATGAAGATCTCTGTAGACTTCTAGAGTGTGTGTGTGTGTGTGTGTGTGTGTGTGATATGCATGTTCCTCAACTGACATTTAAATCTTCCACCTGTATGCAAATCAAACCTCATTTGAATATATAATAAATGACACTTGCTTTTATTGTCTAATTAAATTATTTTTAAGTATGTGCCACTGCATGTATAACATGTTGATCATAGTTAATTTGATTGATTTTTTTTTACTAAACAGTTTTCCTCATCTACATGCTCAGTGCTGTTTACTTAAAACTAAAACTATTAAACATTTTCATTAATTGCAATAAAGCTGAAATAAAAAATACATAAATAAATACTAGATTAAAAACTTATTTTATTTGAGTGAGTTGCCAAGGCAACATTTCTCATTTTCATTTTTTTTAAGTACTAAAGTTACTAAAACTAAACTGAAACAAAATAAATTAAAGCTAAACAAAAACATTAAACAAAAAACTAATAAATATAATTAAAAAAAATATATTTTATGAATACATTATAAGTTATATATTTAATAAAAATAGGTAATAACTAAAAAACACAATTTTGGTAAACATGAACTAACAATAAACAATACTTCTACAGCATTTATTAATCTTAATTTTTAACATTCAACATTTATAAAAACTTAAAATCAAAAGTTATTTGTTAAGATTAGTTAATGAACTAACAAGAACAACGGAAAAATAATTTTTAATAACTAACATTAACAAAGATTAATAAAAAGTGTAAATATATTCATCCAATTTAATTCACGTTAGCTAATAAATAAACTAATGTTAACAAATGAGACCTTATTACCATCCGTTTTTTCTATCAACCTCCCTTCAAACACACGCGCACACGCACACGCACGCGCGCGCACACACACACACACACACACACACACACACACACAGGTCTGCAGAAATAATGAGAGTGGAAATTTGGAGCCCCAAAAGTTTCAAACTACAGCCAGACGAGAAAAGTAGGTCAGAGAGAGAAATCTCAGTCTCAGGAGAGAGTCACATAATCTCAGATTTTCATACTGTTCTGAATCTCATAAGAACATATACAGGTCACATTTCACCCCAAAATCAAAAGAAAGAAAGAAGAAATTAGAAAACATGAAGTTGTGAGAAATGTGAACCGCATATGTTGTTATTTTTCCCCTACATACACATACACACACACAATGTGAATCTTTACCATCATTGATGTTGAGTATCTGTCCAGCGTTCATTCTCTTCTGTTTCTCCTCTTTCTCTTTTTCCGCTTTCTCTCGTGCCAGTTTGGCTCGACGAATCTTCTCCTCCGCTTCTTTCCGTTTTTGGTTCTCTTTCACCGCTTGCTGTAAAAAGCACATGCATGCAGTGAGGTGAAGTTGTGAACTCAAGATCTCTGATTCAGATCTTCTTCTGTTTGTTCAGCTAAGGAAAAATATAAAGTTATAAAGTGTTATGATGAACAGATGAAATCAGCACAGATAAGATGATGAAGTGTGTGTGTTTTTGACATGGAGTCTCTGGTCCCTTTATGACAGAGAGAATACCAGTACGTCTAGACAAAAGTCTGTTTTAATATACTAAACACAGACTGATGACTGAAACATCTGCTACACACACACTCACACACACACACACACACACACAGCGCACAGGTCACAGTAAATAGCTCAATTCCGCGTTGCTACATAAGGTAAGTTCGAATTGTGAAATATAAACTCACAACTGAGAGAAAAAACTGTCACAATTACCTTTTTTATTTTTTATTCTGTGGCGGAAACAAGCTTCCATATTTATCCAAGGTAAATACTGGTCAATTTTCTGTTGGTTGTAATCTCACCTGAAACATGTTCCTGAAGTTGTTGAGGTCACCAAATAACTCTTCTGGGCTCATCTTCTTGGGGTCGAACACAAAGTACTTGCCCAAATCCTCATACTGCTTCTCCATGTTCTCGTGCATCAGCTGGATCTTCTCAAACTGCTCATGAGCCGTCGATACAAAACTGTACAGAACTCCGTTAAGAAAAACACACCATTATGATTCACTGCACAACTTTTATATTTATAAATCATTATTAAACACATGAAAAGAGTTGTTTTTCCCTCCAACAGAGAACAAGTACTAAAACAAACATCCTCCCAAACTTCACAGGACGCTTGCAGGACGGCACACTTCTTGCAGAACCCAAACAGGATGTGATGTCACAATGGATCATTGACACTGTATTTTTTATAACATTATTGTTTGTGGGAATGACTGTGGAAGCCAAAGTGACACTTCCTGTCATGCGACAAGCTGGGGGAATAAAG
Source organism: Ctenopharyngodon idella (assembly GCF_019924925.1). NCBI lineage: Eukaryota > Metazoa > Chordata > Actinopteri > Cypriniformes > Xenocyprididae > Ctenopharyngodon > Ctenopharyngodon idella. The sequence goes on along the minus strand of NC_067233.1, from coordinate 23,648,771 downwards.
GATATGGTCATTTTCTCCACGAATTTGTCCTTGTCGCTCTGCGGAGGGGGGAACGTCTCAATGTCTTTCTCCAGGTTTTTAATCTGCTTTCCCATTTGATCTATATTCTTCTGGAGCGTCTCTGCCGACACTGAGAGAGAGAGAGAGAGAGAGAGAGAGAGAGAGAGAGAGAGAGAAAAAAAATTAAAAACAAACAAACAAACAAAAAAAAAAACATTACTGTTCTAAAGTGATATTCGTATCACACTACTGTTCAAAAGTTTGGATAATAGTGTTTCATGTTTATGAAAGAAGTCTCTTCTGCTCACAAAGGCTGCATTTATTTGAACAAAAATATAGTAAAATCAGTAATATTGTGAAACATTATTACAATCTAAAAGAACTGTTTTCTATGTGCATATATTGCAAAATGTAATTTATTCCTGTGATCAAAGCTGAATTTTCAGCATCATTACTCCAGTCTTCAGTGTCACATGATCCTTCAGAAATCATTCTAATATACTGATTTGCTGCTCAAGAAACATTTATGATTACTATTAATGTTTCCACAGTTTTGTGGAAACTGTGAAACAGAAAGCTTTTGTAACATTATAAATGTCTTTACTGTCACCTTTGATCAATTTAATGCATCCTTGCTGAATAAAAGTATTAATTTCTTAAAAAAAAAAAAAAAAAAAAATACAGACCCCAAACTTTTGAATGGTAGTGTATATAGAATAAGAAAAGCATCATCAATGACGTCAAGGTGGGACTGAGACTGACCTTTGCTGGCTTTCTCCACATGGATGAGTTCCTCTGGGAAGGTCATGACCTCAGGGTAATGCTCCTGACATGTTTCCGCCAGGAAGTGCAGTAGAGTCTGTTTCTGATCTGCTGATTTAGTGTCTCTCAACTAAACACACACATACACACATTTGTTTACTACTTACTTTGTGGGGACCAACACAGATTCTGGGCTCTACTAGAATAAGTTTTCATGCTTGAATGTTCAAAAACCACATTATTTTCCCCATATTCTCCATTGTTGCAACTCCTCTCTTCCCAGTCTGTCAGTAATGCTCTGTCTCTATGAAGCCCCTCCTTCTGAAAAGCACAATGTGCTCTGATTGGTCTGCTAGAGCAGTGTGTTGTGATTGGTCAAGCTCTTCCAGCATGTTTGGGAAATGCCCCGCCCTTTACCATAACCGCCAGTTTCAACACAGTACTAACAAACTCAACCAGGCCCCGCCCCTTTATTCTGCATATGCCTTGGACGGGAATTATTTAAATGAGGAATATTGTGACATGTTCGTTCCGGAAGAAAACTCAAGACTACAATGGAGGCGTTTCAAGGAGTTCAGAAACAGTGACAGTGATATAGAGAATAATGCTTCATAAAATTGAGGTTAAACCACTGGAATCACATGGATTACTGTAATGATATCTTTACTACCTTTCTGGGGCTTGAAAGTGCTAGTTGCATAGACAGAAATGATTCGATGGACAACAGCGGTCCTAGAGGCAAAGTTACTCAGAATGAGGAGGTCTACCATGTGGTATGAATGTCATGGGCATGTGCGAAAAATCGCGCGATGCACGATCCTTTATGCACATGAAAAACGCAAAGGTGACCCCGGTGGCCGATTTCTTTTGAATTTCTCACAGGCCTCTAGGGCCGTGAGTCAAACAGGCCCAGCGAGTTTCATTCCAATCGGCCTCCGTTAACCTTGTCTGATAGCTGCTCAAATTTCATTGGCCGATGGCGGACATGTTTTTTGAGATGCGTCAATGTCCCCATCATGGCACCTTGGACGAAGACACTGCACACCAATTTTCAAGTCAATCGGACTAATGGTGAAGTAGTTATAGCCATTTTCATTTTTTCCCCCTGTTATAGTGCCACTACTTGGCCAGACGCCACGTCCTTTTTCACGAGACCGCAGAATGAGCTTTTACATAGGTGTGCTGAGTTTGGTGAAAATATCTCATTCCGATCACGAGTTATAGACATTTTAGTAAAAGTGGATCCACCTACTTAGAAGGTTTTGGCGTCCCTTAGTTCGCAAACTAGACTAGGCTAGTTCGCAAAAGTAGGTTTTTCAAAAAAAAAAAAATAAATAATTGTCTTGAGGATTCCAACAATTTAAGACACTTGAGCCTATGCATAACAGTTTAGGAGTTATGAGCAATTTCGTACTTTTGACCGCTGTAGCGCTCCTGTCAGGCCAATCGGGGCGAGTCTTGGTGTCTCTACGACTTACGGTTTGGTCTGCCCGATCACTTTTAGGGGAAAATGCTGATCCTTGGAAATTTAAAAAATTACAATAGGCTTTCAGTGCTACGCGCTTGAACCCCTAATAAATACTGTAACGTTAACTATTGGGATCTTATTGTAAAGTATTACTGATATGTTAGATAAGCCCTATCTACGCAGAATGAAAAGCTGCTGGTTTGAAAATCTACGCAGAATGAAAGGTTACTCTAGTGTTCACAGCTTTTGTCAAGCTGAGCAGATGTAGGAAATCACCTTGCACAGGTAACTGATGCTGAATCCGAAAGCTTTGGCGTTACGCGATCCTGCGTTCATGAAGTTTCCTAGCAGCAGCGTGATCTCCAGCAGTTTAGCGAAGCCCTCACTCTTCCGAAGCTCCTCGCAGGCGGCCGTCACCGCCACCACGTCCGGCTTGACGTTATTCACCTGCTCCTCGAACTGGAGCTTGAAGAGGATGGCGGTCAGACGGGGCTTCAGACGCTTCACTGTACTGATCTAGAATCGGAGACACACATGCACTGTCTGTCTTTGTGTGACTGTGTTTGGGAGAAGTCAGTATTGTTTGTGTTTCTCACCACAACTCCGAACTGTTCAGATTCAGCCAGCTCCTCGTATTCGTCTTTCAGGTCTGTTAATGTGTTGAGTTGTTCCTGCTCCGGCAGCAGCTTCAGCAAACTCTGAAACACACACAGTAGCTGTTTACCACTAGAAAACGACACTAGTTTCACTGGTTTGGTCCATTTTGGTTTGCCTACATAAAACTTTACACACAAAGATTGGCAGTTTGATTGGCAGACATGTTACGGAAGCCCTAAAAGGCTGTTTCTTTCTTTCTTGTTTTCTTGACGTAATTTTCTTGTGTTCTCGACATGTTTTCTTGTGATCAGGACTTCATTTTTTTGGTGTACTCAAATAAAAAAAAAATAAAAAAAAACTTTATCATGAATGATTTGCTTTTCCAAGGCAAAGCAGATTATTAAAAAACAACAACAACAACAACAACAACAAAAAAGTGGGACTTGATTAATATCATGAATTGATTAGATGAGTGACTCTGTAAGAAGTTGGTTATAAAAAATAAGTGGGACCAATGATGTCATCCAAAAAGTAATGTTGCTTCAGAAGCAGTCATTACATTTTAATACAAGATTATGAAGACAAATGTTTTTAATTTTGAAAGAACATGCACTGATGATTCTTTCACAATAAGACCAAAAAATAGCTATTTTGATTTCACGTGGACTTGAATCCTGCAGCATTTTAAAGATTAAAGATCTCAGTATTGTAAACTTGAAGGTCTTGTCTTAAATGACATCAAACCAACAATAAATGTTTATCCAAGCTAAATACTGGTCATATTTTCTTGTGATCTTGACATAGCTTGTTTTCTCGTGATCATGACTTCATTTGTGACCCTGGACCACAAAACCAGTCACAAGTCGCACGGGTATATTTGTAGCAATAGCCAATAATACATTGTATGGGTCAAAATTATCAATTTTTATTTTATGCCAAAAATCATTAGGATATTAAGTAAAGATCATGTTCCGTGAAGACATTTTGTAAATTTCCTACCAAAAATATATAAAATATTTATTTTTGTAAGTAATATGCATTGCTAAGTTCTTCATTTGGACAACTTTAAAGGCGATTTTCTCAATATTTTGATTTTTTTTTTTGCACCCTCAGATTCCAGATTTTCAAATAGTTGTATCTCGGCCAAATATTGTCCTATCCTAAACCATACATCAATGGAAAGCTTATTTATTCAAAAAATAGACCCTTATGAATGGTTTTGCGGTCCAGGGTCACATTTGTCTGTGTACTCATAAACGAACAAATAATAAAAAAAAAAGGATTAATGATAATAAAAACTTTTCATTTCAGGTTGTTCTGAGCTGTTTTCCTGTTTGTTGATGTGATGTTCACACACTCTTTCATACCTGCACCATGTTTTCAGTGAGAACTTTCTCGTTGACCTCCAAGATGACATTCTTCATCTCTTCATAAGGCAGTCTGTTTGAACCCAAGAATATAGCTGCAACACAGAGAGAGTTCTGAGCAAACAACTCTATGAATGATGGTGTTAAACTAGTGAGATATTTCACATCTGAATGAACATTCACGCTCAGGCTGTTACTTACAGAGATTCTGGGATGTTTTGGAGTCGAGCACTTTCAGCTCCTTCACTTTCTTCTTTTGAGCGTTCTTCTTCTCTTCAGATCCTTCTTGATCTTTCTTAACTAGAAATACACAAAGAGAGAGAGAAGGTTAAGTACTTTGAGATAGTGGCCTCGGATTCAAAAAGAACCTGAAAATGGTGTTTCTTGAAGGCCGGACTCATCTCTCTCCCACATACACACACTTTTACTGTCAGGGTTACTGTGCTCATACAGGCTGAATGAGTTTTTGTGGAGTTTGACACGTCAGTCACTGACATCAGTATCCAGTGGTTTTATGTACTATACTTCATCTAATACTTCTTTAAACAAGAATTTTCAAACTGTTTTATGATTTTTTTGCAGTTATGAAGTCATGATAATTAATAGACTTTATTAAATATTTGTACTTTTAAAAATTCATCACCACTGCAGTTATTTTAGTATATTTATTTATATACTATTATAGTATTTATTAATATTTTTAATGACATCTTTTTCAATTTTTATTTTATTTTTAGTAATTATTCATTTATTTATTTATTCAGTTTTAGTACTAAATGTAAACTTATTTCAGTTATTTGCCAAGGCAACATTTCTAATTTTAAGTTCATTTAATATTTATATTTCAGTTGCAGAAAATTAGTTAGTTTTCATTTCAATTTTTTTGTTTTTTTTGTTTTTGTAATTAGTACTTTAGTAATTTAATAATTGTAGGTTTTTTTTATATATTTCTATTTTTTTTATTTAGATTTTTATTTCAGTTCTAGTTTTAGTAATTTTAGTTTTAGTACTAAATAAAGTACTTCACTTAGTTGCCAAGTCAACATTTCTAATTGTAAGTTTTTAATTTAATATTTATATTTCATTTTATTCCAGCTCTATTTAAATAGCAGAAAATAAGTTAATACTTTTAGTTGACAATAACAACTCTATACCACAGGTCTATTTTAGCTAAGTGCAAATAATAATAATAATAATAATAATAATATAAAAAATATATAATATTATATAAAATTAGATGTTGAATTAAAAAAAGATCATGTACATGTCATTTGTCCTGTACTTCATAGTTGTAAAATTACAAAAAAAAAACTCAGCTTCAAAAATCCAAGGAAATATCTAATCCAGAAAAGAAAAATAACTCTGTATACACACACACACACACACACACACACACTCCTCATCAGTGTGTCGGCATCTCTGTTCTAAAGACAGACTGTGAGGGGAGGTCAGAGGTCAGAACTCAGAGGTGGAAAGTCAAACGGCCAACAACTTCAATGAAACGTGAAGACTGAAGTTCACACTACTGACGAGTCTCCAGAGAAAGACCACGGACACACACAGAGTCAGATGACCCTCAGCTTGTGTGTGTGATAATCTCTTTCGTTCATAGTGCATGAAACACAATCAAGATCAGATAAACATCTTCATCTCTATCTGCAATCTGCCCTGCTATTCTCTTCTGTCCATGTCTGTCCTTTATTCTTTCTCTAAAGTCTTTCTGAATACTTTCTCTTCTGTCCTCCATTTTCAGCCTCCTTTCAAACTTTTTTTTCTCTCTGTACCTCATTTCCGAGCAGTACATTTGTCTTTGGCATCCGTGTGTGTGTGTGTGTGTGTGTATTTAGTTACAGCAGCATATGGAAACGCTCAAGAGAGTGAAACAGCTTTGGATTACATTACATACACACACACACACACACACATATAGGTTTTCCATGTTTTTTGGGGACATTCCATAGACATAATGATTTTTATACTGTACAAACTGTATATTCTATTCCCGAACCCTAAACCTGCCCATCACAGAAAACTTTCCGCTCTGTTACTTTTTTAATTTTTTTTAAATGTGCTACATAAATAAACATTTGAATCTGGGACTGAGTTTTAAGGAAAAAATAAATAGAAAGAAAGAGAAGACTAGATAGAGAGATCGTTTCAGTATCTGCCTACAGCATGATCTGAAATGTCTGTCAGTGGGTCTGTGTGTGTGTGTGTGTGTGTGTGTGTGTGTGAGATTGATTATGCACTCAGCCAGTGAACACACAGTCATATCCCCTGCAATTCACTGCCTGTGATTCATAAAATGGGATCTGTATTCAAAATGGCTGCTGGTCTCTCTCTCTCACACACACACACACACACACAAACCCAAAGATTCCAAAACTCATTTATGAGCCAATGGCGCCTCTGCAGGTCACAATGAAAACTGCACAATGACAACTGCACATCTGTGTTGCATTAACATTACATTTACAAGTGTGTGTGTGTGTGCTTGCACAATCAGGAACTAGAAAACACAGGCTCTTTAATGTTATTGTTTCTGGATTGTGTTGTAAACGTCCCGCTGTCTTTTGTATTTTTGTATTGCCTGAGGTCTATTCATCCACTCGGGCTTTTATCTTCCTCTCATGGCATCCAGCCTCAATACACAGCTGCTTCATACAAAAGAGCTCACACACACACCTCGAAATGAGGACATATCACGGACCTATCATTTATTTATATATATATATCTCCAAAACATGGAATTGTTCCTAAAGGGAGGTTTGGTCACATTTAGCTCTATTCTGGGGACAATAACTATAAATACCCTAAACCACACACACACAAACACACACACACACACACACACACACACACACACACACACACACAGCAGAACGTTTGTGGTTATTTCTGTAAGTGTCCAGCTGTCTTTCCACTTTTGTCCGTCTCTTTGTCTGTCTTACATTAAAATCACTGTGTTTCTGTGTTTATTAGTTGAGCAAGAGCCACAGACATCATGTCTGCTGTTTCTGGAACTCCAGATCTCAGTTTAAACACACACACACACACACACACACACACACACACACACACACACACACTCTTCTTTACCCATACAAGGCAAGAGTTTATGCGAGTGGAGGTCACAGTGAGAGACACAGACAGACTCGTCCAGCATGTTAAAGTGTAGCAAGTGAACTCCACCTCATCAGCAAACTGAACACAAGCTTAATACAATCCAATCACACAAAGAGAAACTTTGTTCTTTCATTTCTCTCTCTCTTTCATTAGAGATTATTTTTAGTCTAAAGTGTATTGCTGACAGCCTCCTTTGTTCTGTATAAGTTTATGGTGGAGCACCAGCGCCTCTAGTGACAGCACCGACACACTGCAGCCTAAACTTACACTACACTTATTGCAAAACACCAAACTTTTCAAAAGATTTCAAAAGAGTTTTTGTTTTTGATATCTGAAGAAAAGTTTATACTAAAACTTGCAATTTATAATAGTCTAGTGTGAAGACACACTGCAGTCTTAATGTCAACTGAATGTGACTTATTGAGGAATTAAGAGTCATTTCTTATATTTTACTGGAGCTTTTGTTATAAATACAATCTCTCATTTGTGGATTTACTTTCCTGAAGCAACTTGTGAGGAAATCTGTGTCCTTTGAAAAATTAAATTGTTCTATTCCAACATTCTGAGAATCAGTTAAGACAAATTTCAAAACAAACTACACATTTTTAAACAGACTCAAGCACTTTTATACGCAATGTCTTAAAGGAAAGAATGTTTCTCCTCCTGAGAGAAATGGAATGTACCCTGTCAGCAAACACACACACACACACTCCATACTTCAGTAATCTAATAGAAAACAAACTCAGTAAAACTGCTGCCTGCAGGAATGCAGCTCTCTGAGAGTTTGACACAAAGAAAGAAAAAAAGAAAGAATGAAATGAAAGAGGGACAGATGCTGGAGAGAGACAGAAACAGAGCAGGTGGTCGTTGTTTGGGGCTTTAAATGTAAAACACAGCAGCAGCTGATGAGACGCCATCCCTTTAAACTTTAAATGCCCATGATATTGTGTGTGTGTGTGTGTGTGTGTGTGTGTGTGTGTGTGTGTGTGTGTGTGTGTGTGTGTGTGTGTGTGTGTGTGTGTGTTTTCAGGGAGTTTCCAGGGCTCCGGTTGCCGAGGGTAACCTCGGAGCTGAAAGGGGCCCTTTATCCTGTTTTTGTGTGGAGAGGAAGGAATGAGAGCGGAGAGAATGGAGAGGGGGGCAAGCGGAGGGGTGACTCAGTGCCAGATGGCAGGGTGTGGTGTGACGGGGGCGGGGAGACTGACAGGAAGTAGGAGGGTCAAATTCAGGGGGACGGGCTGTGGGCGGGGTTTAGAGTGTGCTCACTTGCGCACCCCTGGTGCATGAACGGTGCAACTGCAGTGTAAAAATATTAAGATGGGATATTTAGTAGATAATGCATAAAATATCAGCTATAAAATGCAAATATCACAAAAAAAGGATTGTAAGAAAATCCAGGGACTTGAATAAGTCCAAAACATTCAGAATACAGAATCTTATAAAGCTTATTTCCTAATAAGAAAATCAGATTCATCTTTTTAAATTAAATGTAAACTACAATGAATGAAGAAAATTTATAAATGTCATATAAATGTCATTGTCTTACCAGCATATAAACAAAATAAAAAGTAGGCAACACTCAAACATAGTGCTACATATGAAGCATCAATCAAACTATCATATTTTACTATTATGATATTAAAAAAAATTATATATATATATATATATATATATATATATATATATTTTCAACAAAATATGGCATGCCAATTAAAATAATTAAATTAGAATATTAAATTAAATACAACACACAACCACTATCTTGTAGAGTTACGGGGGGGGAAAAAATTGAGAATATCATTTTTTTTTCTAAAGATAGTATTAAAATAATTATTTAAAGGTTTTTAAGTTTTACATTTCACAGCATCAATATCAGGTTAAAATAATATCAATGTATAAACGAAACATATATTATGTGTGTATTTTATTGTGTATATTTGAGTGTATAAATCTATTTGTGAGGTCATACTGCCATCTACTGGAGCAACTGTGAACTGCAGCGTTTCAGTTCAAAATATTTAGACTGATTTATTACAGAAAATTAAAAAATGACAAGAGTATACTGGTGGAAAGTCTTCTAGCATGAGATTTCAAATTTACCTCACACACAGACTCGTTTATTTCAATTAAAGTGTGTAATTACATTCAACAGTCTGTCAAAGGACAGAGAATAAGTGTGATAAAGTTGTGTTTTGGCATATAAATTTTAATGTGTTTTCTTGACTGTGACATTGGCACTAAGTGACCTCGGGAGAGAAAGTGTGTGTGCGTCCTCTGCTCCTCTGGCCATGAAGGTCTGCAGCAGTGACGCACAAACACAGTACGACTTGAATTACTGATCAGACAGACATACACACACACACACACACACACACACACACACTGTGGCTGAACACAATCATATTTTAACTCTCAGGAATGTGGGGATAGATTAGGAACACACTACACACACACACACACAGAATAATGATTTTAAATCAATGCTCCATCCCCACGTCAAGATTTACTACAGCAATTACAGCAACCTAATTACACACACACACACACACACACACACACACACACACACACAGGTGTAATAAGTCTATGACTCAGTCAATCTGTCCCTCCTTCACAGCTCAGAGCTCCAGGGAGCCTGTAGGACGGACACACACACACAGGATGTTGTGAAGTTAATAAGATGCTGAGGTGACTGTGCGCAAAAATATGAAGGTCACACACACAGGAGGAACAAAACACATCGATCCACATCTGTGCAAACACACAAAACAGCACACATTCCAATAAACAATTAAGCACACACTCAAGGACATCAATAACACCGGTCCATCCAACAGGGTTTACTTTAGCAGATACATGATACATAAGTGTGAGTGTGTTGATAGATCAGTGTCTGTTTCCAACATGTAATTACACACACCGACGGCTCTTAAACAACAGCTGCTACAACTTACACTTCATCCGCGACACCTTGTGTGTGTGTGAAATGAACAAACCAGAGTGATATTTGATAAACACCTTAAAACACTGCCCTCTAGCGACAGATGACGAAAAATGAAAAGCTTTACAGCTCAAATAAAACATGTAAGAGTTTTTAATGTTTTTGAAAGTCTCTACTGCTCACCAAGGATGCATTTATTTGATCAGTTGTAAAAACAGTAATACTGTGAAATATTGTTACAATTTACAATACCTGATTTCAATGTGAATATATTTTAAACTGTATCAAAGCTGAATTTTCAGCATCATTACTCCAGTCATCAGTGTCACATGACCCTTTAGAAATCATTCTAATATGCTGATTTGCTGCTCAAGAAACATGTTGAAAACAGTTGTGCTGCTTAGTATTAAAAAAGATCTGATTTTGAACTTTTTAACGGTAGTGTACACACACACACACATATATATATATATATATATATATGAACTGAGGGGTGAAAGAATTTTTTTTGTGTGTCCGCGCTAATCGTCATTATGTCACAAATGTGGCTGACAGCCTTTAACTTGTATTTACATCAGAACATTCCTGCCAAAACACACATCACAGTTCCTTTGAACAGCAGATGAATCTGGTGGACTCACACAAATTGGCACAAACACACCACAAGAACAAACACAGAGTTTGTAAAGATGCTCCATCTCTCATTCTTTGCTGCGGGCGAGACTTCAGGCGTGCGACCCGAGCTGCAAAACCAGACAGAGATGCCAAGAGACACACACACACACACACACCCCAAGATCCACACCAGAGACCAGCTCACGGTCTGGCCTACAGACAGTGCTTCTATCTCACGCACACACATCAAATGTCACTTCAAGGGGACTGGAAGTGTGTGTGCGGACCAGAACTCAAGATTTTCAGTCTGTAATAATCAAAAATGCCTGTCTTAAAGGGACAGCTCACCTCAAAATAAGCATTCAGTCATTTACTCACCCTCATGTCGTTCTAAACCTGTATGGGTTTCATAATTCAGCGTAATACAAAAATTCGATATTTAGCTGAACGTTCACGCTGCTCTTTTCCATATAACAAATGCAAATACAAAATGATGACAGAATCCTTATTTTTGGGTGAACTGTCTCTTTAAATAATCACGGCACTGTGTGTGCGTGTTATTTATATGCCTCTCCTAAAGTCCCACAGTCTCTTTTGATGATGTTCTTTCTCAAGACACACTCACACACGGTCGGTGTGCCGTCAGCGCTCTCCTGAGGGTCTGTAGCTGTGATGCTTTGTTTTTTTTTTACCTCTTTCTGTGCTGGAGTTCACAGTGGACTGTCCAATTAAACACACCAGCGCCACAGACACTCACATAACCTTCAGAAGCACATTATCTCTTATTCTGTCTTTCTCTGTCCATCCTCGAGGGGTCTGGCCTCCTTCACTGGCCATAAAGGATAAGAACATCACTATTCTAAGAGAAAGAAAGAACGAGCAGTTCTACTCGCTCTTGAGCTAAACTGACCGTCACACACATCAGCTGTATCATATAATGGACTAAAGGGATAGTTCAGCCAAAAATCTAAATTCTGTCATCATTTATTCACGCTCATGTCATTTTAGTCCATATGACTTACTTTCTTTTGAGGAAACAAATTATTTGAATGGTTGCATTTATTTGATTTATATAAATACTGAAATTTTTGAAATATTATTACAATTTAAAACAGCTGTTTTCTATGTGAATATATAGTAAAATGTAATTTATTCCTGTGATCAAAGCTGAATTTTCAGCATCATTACTCCAGTCTTCAGTGTCACATGATGATTTGATGCTCAAGAAACATTTCTGATTATTATCAATATTTTTTAGAAACTGATAGCAAATGACTAACTATAATGATCCAATTCCAATTAAAAGGTGCGTTTCTATAGCTGAAACAGCAGAGCAGGATGCTAGCAATGCCAAGATCTTGGGCTTAACACATTCAATGCAAAGTCACTTTGAATAAAAGTGTCTGCCAAACACATAAATATAACTGAAATAACTTCATGAGCAGAAACAGGAACTAGTATGTGTGTATGTGTGATAGCTGTAGGTTTAATTTCGGCCCCTGTCAACTCATCTGAGCAGAAAACCTGCCATGATTTCTGACCAGGCCAAGCCAGGGGTGTGTAGAAAACATCACGCATGCACACACACATGTTCAAACAAACACACACGCCTCTAGAAGCACTCGAAGGACAGTAATTACATGAACATGTTATTGACGCATAACCAAACACACATTCACACATCTGAGCATCTGTCAGTCAAATAACTCCTAAACATCAGCAGAAATTCTCGCTGGGGTCCCGTACGTGTGTGTGTGTGTGTGTGTGTGTGTGTGTGTGAGAGCTTGTTTAGGACTGGTTAATCTGCTCAGTATAACTCAGGTTAAAAGACAGACAGATGTTGTATTACTAAAGATCTACAGGGAAATCAAAGATTGAGGTAAAACAACAGCTGCTCACACACACACACACACACACACACACACACACACACACACACACAAAATGTGAGATCCTCTTTCCAAGGATTCGCAAATTATATACTTTTAAAACACAGACACACACATACATTACACACACTGCATGTTGCCAAAACTTATGATAATGTATATCAATAATCAATACTTATATAATCCTTAAATATACACGTTTAAACAACAGTTCTTTCTGGTTCTCTAAACTGATTGGCTGAGAGCCGTGCAATATTCCACTAGTATCAGCACCATTTGTCTCACTCCACTTGCGCTGACTGTCATGTCGGTCAAGCAAATCGACCATTTTTTTTATTTTTATTTATTTATTTATTTTACAAATACTACTGTTGTTGTGTCATGGAATGTAGTTTTAGGAGTTTTTAGGTGAGAATGTAATTATTTAGACCTCAAATATGTGACTCCTATATAAACACAGCACATAGCTAATATAAAACATAGCTATTTTACAATTTGTTAAGATGCTTTCGCAGATTCGTTTAGTTTAACTAAGTACTAAATAAACTAAAACGAATAAAAACTATAAAGACATTTATTTTTATTTATTTAAAAAAAAAACATAATAAACGACAAACTTTAAACTAAAAACTTAACAAGTAAAAACAGAAAATATAAAATCTAATTCAAATTAACAAAAACTATAACAGTGTATCAATGAAAGGATAAACAGTTTCTATTACAGCTCCAATGAAGAATTTATGCTTCAAGTGACACTGAAACATTACAGATGTACAGCAGAATCAATGGACAGCTGTGTAGTACATTTAGAACCCTGATGTTATCTCAAGTTATCCTAACTGACTGATAATAACAATTCAATTAATAACATAAAAAAACAAAAGCTGTCTGATACTATAATGGTTTGTTGTGTATCTTCTTTAACTACTCTTATCCTTAAAGCGAAAACCACAGTCTAGACACAAACACGAATGAGGTGTGTGTTTTCTCTAGTGAGTGAGATCTGACCCTGATATCAGTACACACCGACTCTGAAGGTGTGTGAACTACAGCTGTGCACCTCATGTTGTCCACCTGTGAACTGTGTGCGTGTTGTGAGTCGTCACACAGGAGTGAAGCAGAACTTTTCTTCTCTCATACACACACACACACACACACACACACTTCAGAGCGTCTGTCAGCTTCATTCACGCGCTGAAATGAAAATCAGTGAGAACTGACAGCTTTATAAAACTTTAAACCTGCAGCTAACCACTCTAAACACACACACACACACGGAATCAGTCATACGTGAGAAGTTGGAGATGGAAAGAGTTGAAGCAGAAACACATAAAACCAGAGAGAAACCAGTCACACCCACACACACACACTGGAGTGAAGAGCTCTGAGAGTAATGACTCTCTCTGTGCCACTTGTTTTCACACTTGGCCTGTCGTGTCACTTGATTCAGGGGTCTGAGAAAAAAAAAAGTGACTTATAAGTGAACACTTCAAAAGAACTTGGACGCCTTCAAACAATTGCAGGGAAGATCACTTTAGGATTGCGTAGGTTTATGTTCTTTATCTGTCACAGGATACACTGATGCTTGCAATGAAGATGACCGAACGAGGGGCTTATTAAAAATTTGATGTGAAAATTATGGCTTGAAAATTCTTGCCATAAGAATTTCATTTACAAAATTATGGCTTGTGAATTTATTAAAAGTGGCATTTGTCATGGTACAAAAGATTTCAGATAAACACTGTTCTGTTGAACATTCTATTCAATTCTTTAAAAAAAGTATCAAACACCGCTCCACATCACTGCATATTAAACATGTTCTGATTAGCCGTGATTGATTCACGTTGTGCAGCATTTTCACTTTTTTTTTTTTTTGGTTATTAATTACATTTGGTGAATTCACTGGCATTGGAGTTCAGCTCTATTCAAGAGGAAAACATCCTTAGTATCGCTTTCTCTCGCTCTCTCTTTGAGTTCTGGGTGAGAAAAGGACACTGAGTAAGAGTGTATGGGGGAGGCACTGTCTCTTAATTAAGAGTCACTCCATATCGTGCTCTAACGAGGTCACTCTAATGAGGTCACAGGCAGGGGGAGGAGCTACAGTCTTTCCTCAAGAGGACACACACACACACACACACATACACAGAACAAATCCAACACATGTATTCACTAGTACACTGAAAATACATGATGAAAAACACAAACACATGCAGGAGAGAAAGAGAAGGTGCCTTTGGCTGGTAATTGGAAACACATAAAAGCGTCTCTCTTTGTTTCTTTCTCTTTTTCCTGTCTCTTTCTCTCTCTCCCTCCCTCTCCAATTCTTCTCCTCCCTCTCCACTCCATCTCTCTCTCTCTCTTTACCTCCTACAGTTTCTCCTCCGTTCACCGACACCTCCGTCTCTCTGATTATATTTTTGACAGCACAGTGACACACAAGACTGACTTGAAAAATGAAGGAAAAAGACCACACACACACACACACACACACACACACACACACACACACCTACACCTACTGAACTGTATCTGTGTGCATGCGTGTTGTGATTTCAACACCATCAGTATGGACACCATCACACTGACATGTCTCTCTCTGTGTGTGTGTGTGTGTGTGTGTGTGTGTGTGCGCGTGTGTGTGTGTGGGGACGTAGGCCCAGTGTGCACAATTAAGACTGAAATAGTGTCCTTGGGAACCAAAACCACAGCTGATATGATTCAACAGATGGAGAAAGAGAGTGATACAAAAACAACAGAGAGAGAGAGAGAAAGGACAAAATATAGAAATAAATGAACCACTGGACAAATCAATGAAACAAATAACCAAACAAAATGCATGAGCAAAATAAGAAAGAGCAAAAAAGCAAACAAACAAAAGAAAGAAAGAACTAATGAACATAAATAAGGAACAAACATCACATTGTTTCTCTGAAAGATGAGCAGAAACAAACACTGTCACTGTTATTCAGGTTTAATTTATGTTTTAAGTCATCAGTCATAATTTATGTTCTTGATTATTTAATTAAACTTATTTTATTTTCAAGGTCTTTGATTACATTTTGCTATCTAAGAGAGAAGAAGGAAGGAAGGAAGGAAGGAAGGAAGGAAGGAAGGAAGGAAGGAAGGAAGGAAGGAAGGAAGGAAGGAAGGAAGGAAGGAAGGAAGGAAGGAAGGAAGGAAGGAAGGAAGGAAGGAAGGAAGGAAGGAAGGAAGGAAGGAAGGAAGGAAGGAAGGAAGGAAGGAAGGAAGGAAGGAAGGGAGTTTAATCAGTGATCTGAAGCGACTCAATAATGAGACGCCTGACAGGAAATGTCAACGGAGAGAAAGACAGAAAGACGGATAGAATAACAGAGCAGAGGGAGGGAGAGAGAGAGAAGGAGGGATAAACAAACACAGTGTGAAGGAGAATCCAAGGAACAAACGAGTGGCGATGAGACCGTTTACAGCAGCAACAAAAATATAGATGATTACAATCAATCCCAGCATGCACTGCCCTTCACATGACCTTCACACACACACACACACACACACGATTACTCTTGAGGTTTTCATGAGGACGTTACACTAATGATGGAGAAATGGCCATGGAAACTGAAACAAGATGGAGGAACAAATGAAAGATGGATGAGAGAGATGGGGGGAATGATTGGAGGTCACTAAATCTTTAGGTTGACAGATTGTCTGATAGACAAGTGGATTATAAACGCGCACACACATTTATTTAATTAGTTTTTTAATTGCATTTCAATTTTCAATTAAATTTAAGTATTTGCTTTTTAAAAATCATGAATTACCATTCATTTTCTGGATAAATATCATTACTATAATCAATAGTGGCAGTCCTATTCAAATAACTCAAGAACATTAACCCAGAGCTGTGAGTTGAGTCAGTCGGCTCTGAATTCTCTATGCGTTTGACAGCATCCATTCAAACAACCTGTGACAATCATACATGATGGAGGTGCATCTGTAGCACATGTCATTTAGAAGAAATATTCGTTTGGAAAATCATTTCCAGGGTTTATTTTAGTGATTGTCCACACTCTCCTACACATAAAAACCCAACTCTCTCTCTCTCTCTCTCTCTCTCTTCCAAACGACCAATAATTGTCAGAGAAAGTGATGGTGGCAGACGGCTATAAAAGTGTAATTTGTTCTTTTCTTCCCCTTTCCAACAGAACGCAGGTTCTCTGCTCTCCTCCCACCAGCAAACTGAGGACACACGGATGATGAAGGTAGTGTGGGTGAAACTCTTCCTCACAGAACTATTAGTTCACTCGTTCACTGATGTGAATCTCAGAGGAACAATGTCTGAAAGAGTGTGTGCGCGCCAAAAATAATCACACACTCACACTCAACCTCCTGCGGAGAGTCTGCAGTCGTTAGAGGACTAAAGGTCTGATCAACGGCTAATTACTGCCATCAGAGCGGACCCTACAATTAACACCCCCCTCACAGAGAGACGAGAGCGAGTCAGAGGTGACGATGTTCAGAGTGGAGCGCTGGTGTACCGCACCACATACGGGTCAATGACATCCTTCCAGTCTGAAACCGTGATTTTAGAAGTAACTTTCTGCAAGATTTTATGTGGTAATCAATTGCATTGTGCAAATGAACAGATCTGGATGTAGGCACATAATTGTGCCTTCAGAAAAATAACCAGGTTGACTGATTTACAGTCACAGAACTGCAAGTCGAATTCAAATCTGATATTTCTACAAATCTCTCACTTTTTATCATTCACTATATAAAATCAACATGCACCAACCATCTTCCCAAACTTGTAATGTGAAGCACTTGTACGCCAGCTGTTGTCAACAAAAGAGAAGCTTTATGGGCTCCCTGCGATTTTCTGCCAAAATAAAAGCTTGATGGTTTAACGTTTGAAAATGATTTAAATATTAGTTCTGATATTTCTACAAATATCTTTTCAATTTCACTTCTCAATTATCAGTGGCATACTTGCATATGAAATAATAGTCCAAAAAATATACTGTATATATATTTTTTTTCTTTAAATGAAACGTTTAAATGTTTATTATGGAAGCTTGTTTTCCGCCACTGAATTAAAAAAAAGGTAACTGCGACCTCGCAATTGCGTGATATAAAGTCAGAATTGTGAGTTATAAACTAACAATTGTGTTTATATTCACAATTGTGATATAAACTTGCAATTCTGACTTTATAACTCGCAATTGTGAGTTTATATCATGCAATGCTGAGAAAAAAAAAATCAGAATTGTGAGATAAAAAGTCACAATTATACTTTATTTTTTATTCAGTGGTGGAAACAAGCTTCCATAGTTTACTGAAGCATTATACAAAATAAAAAAAATAAAAAAATCTAAAACAAATTTTGCATGTGTGTATACATTAGGCTTTTATGGTTCATATAGTATGAGATAGTGAGAATACAGAGCTCAAAAAAACAGCTCAATTTTCTTCAGAGGCCCAGACTGAACAAAAAATATGCAATTTGGTGCAGTTGCTGATATTTATGGAAAAATTCTGGTGATTGTAATTTAAATCAATGAGATCTTTATAGTATATCAGACTACTTACATAAAATGAATATAAATATCAGTCATCACTCTAAATCTCAAATAATATGACTTAAGATGATATTTAAATGCTTATTTTTATGATTAAAGCTCTGTAGTTGTAAAACATATAATGCAATGCAATACAATGATGATTGAGAGATTCAAATAAACCTTCTTCAAATGCCTGATGATCATATTTGATACTCACATTTTAACATGATTTTTCAAAAAATGATTAATGGATAATCAAGTACACCAAAGCTGCTTCAGTCCAGTAAGTGTTCATCTTAAAATATTACTAACAACATAAAATGTATTCTTATGTTTACTTTAGAAGAATCAGTACAAATTTCACAGCAAAAGGACACTTGAACAAATCATAATTAGATTCCCCCCCCCCCCCCCAAATCATGCAGCCCTGAATACTAGTTTCTTTCAAGAATAGTTTGTAGTATGCTATTCTGAACAGAGAGAGATTCAGATGCTTGGCGACATTCAGCTGTCGGCTCGAAAGCACTTCTACATTAGCGCGTGGCCAGAGAACATGTGTTCCTCAAACCGGCCTGTATTATTCATGGATTCTCTCTCTCTCTCTGGTCTGAGTTGTGCATGATGATGATTTTAATGGAGCTTGTGCATTTGCAGACGTTTACAGAGGGGAAAAAAAGAATATAGTCAGAAAGACGAGTGAATCTGATCCATTAGGACCTCATTAATATCATCTAGCACTAACGACAGACATCAGTCACTCCAACCCAGACTGACAAATGTGTCCAGATCTGCTAAAGGAAATGCTACTGAGAGTCTATTTAGATGATAAACTTATGGAAAAATCCATAACAACTGGATTGTGACTGAAATGTCAACAAGCATCCAAGAGAATCTCAATGTGACCAGTACATCAAATTCTCATACAGTACATACTTGTATTGCTTTTGAGGTGACGTACCAAACAGAAGCAAAAGAGAATCTGAATAGAATCCCACTGATTTACCAGATAAAGAGAGAGACAACATGCTTCTTCCTTATATATATATGGGTAGGTTTAGGGGTAGGGGTAGTGTAGGGGGATAGACAATACGGTTTGTACAGTATAAAAACCATTACGCCTATGGAATGTCCCCACAATTCACAAAAACAAACGTGTGTGTGTGTGTGTTATTTAGTGTCTGTTTCAGCACCAGCAGGCTGATTCAGAGGCAAAATAACTGCAGGCAAAACATGCCCTCAATACGCAAACATACATTACACATACAACCATTGTGCACTATACTATAATAGTATAGTATAACATTGTTTAGTATATGTTTTAGCCTTTTGAATTATGGGGACAGTTTGCATGTTCTCATAACAGAGAAAGAAAAGAAAAGAAAAGAAAAGAAAAGAAAGAAAAGAAAGAAAAGAAAAGAAAAGAAAAGAAAAGAAAAGAAAAGAAAAAACAGGTTGCGCTACATTGTGAAGTCAATTTCGGCTCCATAATGCAAGTCAAGACCGTACGCACACAAACACAAAGAGCATCACATTTACACTCTTATTTTTGCTTCACATTTAGCACCATTCTAGGATGTTGTGTGTGGTTGCCAGGGCATTGATGTGGTTGATAAGGTGTTCCGGGGGTTGGCAGGGTGTTGCTGTGAGGTTGCTAAGGTGTTCTGGGTGAATGCTAGGGAATTCACCTGTGTAAAACTCCTATGCACCATTCTAGGGAGTTGTGTGTGGTTGCCAGGGTGTTGCTATCCAATTTCTAAGGTGTTCTGGGTGGTTGCTAAGTAACTGACCTGTGAAAACCTGACTAGCACCATTCCAAGGTGTTCTGTGTGGTTGCTAGGGTGTTGCTATGCAATTGCTAAGGTGTTCTGGGTGGTTACTAGGGTATTCACCTATGTAAAACTCACTAGCACCATTCTAGGGTGTTGTGTGTGGTTCCTAGGGCAATGCTATGCAATTGCTAAGGTGTTCGGGGTGGTTGCTAAGTAATTGACCTGTGAAAACCTCACTAGTACTATCCAGGTGTGGTTGCCAAGGCATTGCTATGTGGTTGTTAAGATGTTCTGGGTGGTTAACAGGGTGTTGCTATGAGTTTGCTAAGGTAGTCTGAGTGGTTGCTAGGGTATTGTGTGAGGTCACCAGGGCACTGATGCAGTTTCTAAGGTGTTCTGGGTGGATGCTAGGTAAAACTCACATGCACCATTCTGGGGTGTTTTGTGTGGTTGCCAGGGTGTTTCTATGCAATTGTTAAGGTGGTCTGGGTGGGTGCTAAGTAATTGAGCTGTGAAAACCTAACTAGCACCATTCTATGGTGTTGTGTGTGGTTGCCAGGGCACTGATGTGGTTGCCAATATGTTCTGGGTGGTTAAAAGGGTGTTGCTATGAGGTTGGTGTTGCTATGTTCTGAGTGGTTGCTAGGGTGTTTGCTTGTGTAAAACTTACTAGTACGATGCAAGGGTGTTGTGTGTGTGGTTGCCAGGCATCGTTATGGAGTTGCTAAAATGTTCTGGGTGGTAGCTAAGCTGTTTGTGGTTTCCAGAAAATTGCTATGCAGTTGCTAAGGTGTTCTGGGTGGTTGCTAGGGTATTGTGTGAGGTTACCAGGGCACTGATGCAGTTTCTAAGGTGTTCTGGGTGGATGCTAGCGAATTTGCTTGTATAAAACTCACTAGCACCATTTAAGGGCATTGCTATGCGATTGCTAAGGTGTTCTGGGTAGTTGGTAAGGTGTTGTGTGTGGTTACCAGGACAGTGATGTGGTCAGCTGATTTTATCATTGTGAAATGTCTAATATACAGAAATATTTGACTGCAGAATGCTGCCATTGACCAGTCACAATTAAGTATTAGAGCGCTTTTGAATACCACGAATTAACACAAGAAACAACAAATAAAACCAATATGATAGTGTGAGAGAAACAGAAAGAGAGATTGAGAGAGAACACACATCAGGTGACAGACTCAAGAGATTTCACATTACTAAAGACATCATCATAACAGCCTGTCAAAACAATCATGTCAATCTACACCTGTCTCTCACACTCACTCACACACACACACACACACACACACACACACATACACACTCACAGCCAAATCTCCCTCTCTCTCTCGCTCTGTCTCTGTCTCTCTCAAGGCGTGTTAGATTGGAGCGAGTGATGGTCAGAATTCAGGAAAAAAAACAGATAATGAAGCAGACAGAGAGAGACAGATGCTCTGAAAGGGACAGGAGAGACAGACAGACAGAGAGATAGACAGAGTGTGTGTGTGTGTGTGTGTGTGTGTGTGTGTGTGTGTGTGTGTGTGTGTGTGTGTGTGTGTGTGTGTGTGTGTGTGTGTGTGTGTAGTTCTACAGTGAGATTGTTGGAGGTTTGAGGCCCGAGGGTTTGATTTAATGAGACTCTGATACACACACAGACACCTGAAATATTCACTCTCTCTCTCACACACACACACACACACACACACACACACACACACACACACACACACACACACACACCCCCCGAGTTCACACCTTACAATCTACACACCTGCCTAAAATATTAACACACAGACACGGCTAATGAAAGAGACAGAAGCAGCACACACAGAATCATATTGGAGCTCATGGGATTTGGGAAGCCATTTACAACATATTTTTTCAAATCAATAATTTTTTTGATATAAACTACAAACGCAATCACATATGACCAGATCAGGAATTACAAGCAAAGAACATCAGAATATGATCCCGAAGAACACACTAAAGAAAATTTTCCCCATGTAAAACTCACTATCACGATGCTAGGGGTGTTGTGTGTGGTCACCGGGGTTGCTATGCGATTGCTAAGGTATACTGGGTGGTTAATGGGGCGTTACTGCAGTTTCTAAGGCGTTCTGGGTGGTTGCTAAGGTGTTCGCTTGTGTAAAACGTACTAGTACGATGTAAGAGTGTTGTGTGTGGTTTCCAGGGCATTGCTATGCAGTTGATAAAGTGTCCTAGGTGGTCGCTAGAGTGTTGTGGGCAGTTACATGGGTGTTGCTATGCACTTGCTAAGATGTTCTGGGTGGTTGCCAGGGTTTTTGCCTGTGTAAAGCTCACTAGCACAATGCTAGAGTTTTGTGTGTGGTTGCCAGGGCATTGCTATGCAGTTGCTAAGATGTTCTAGGTGGTCACTACAGTGTTGTGAGCAGTTGCACAGGTGTTGCTATGCATTTTCTAAAATGTTTTGGGTGGTTGCTAGGGTTTTTGCTGGTGTGAAGCTCACTAGCACGATGCAAGGGTGTTGTGTGTGGTTGCCAGGGCATTGCTATGCAATTGCTAAGGTGTTCGTGATGGTCGCTAGAGTGTTGTGTGTGGTTTCCAGGGTATTGCTTTGCAGTTTGTAAGATGTTTTGGGTGGTTGCTAGGGTTTTTGCCTGTGTAAAGTTGACTAGCATTGTGCTAGGGTGTTGTGTGTGGTTGCCAGGGCATTGCTATGCAGTTGCTAAGGTGTTCTGTGTGGTTACTAGGGAGTTGTGGGTCGTTGCCAGTGAGTTGCTAAGGGAGTTGCTTTGTTTAATAGTAGGGCTTCATTGAAATCACTAATGCTTGTCTTGGCAGACATCACTTCTAGGTAAAAGATGCTGCAATAGAGGAAAAAAGAGAAAGTGGGCGGAATTACAGTAAGAGAGTAAGGAAATCCAGTCTGTAATGTAATCCAGCTATTAAATGAGTTTTAGAGAGAGAGAGAGAGAGAGAGAGAGAGAGAGAGAGAGTCAACCCATGGATTAAGGCAATCAGATGACAGAAGAAAGTCCTAATTAATCCAGATGACAGGGATTATCAGCTCTGATTCGACACTGTTGTGATTCTGAAACCCTGGAGCCCAGCGCTCCATGAGCCTTATAATGAGATAACTGCAGACCAGAGACGAACATGAGATCCAGAGGCAGTGTGACACTCCGGCGCTCGAGAACAGACCTCAAAGGGACTTAACATTACAAACACACATATATACACACACACAGAGAGAGAGAGAGAGAGAGAGAGAGAGAGAGAGAGAGAGAGAGAGAGAGAGAGAGAGAGAGAGAGAGAGAGAGAGAGAGAGAGAGAGAGAGAGAGAGAGAGAGAGAGAGAGAGAGAGAGAGAGAGAGAGAGAGAGAGAGAGAGAGAGAGAGAGATGACACTAATGTCTTCACACTTGCGCGTCTTATGGGTGAACCATAATCTCTGGTTATGAATTATTGGTCACCAGAGTTCGAGAGCAGCTTTGACATTTAAGTGTTGGGAAAACTACTTTGAAACTGCAGCCTGATAAGCTGAAAGTAACTCATAATCTAAATCCTTTAATGTTCAGAGTCACTAAGTCATCTATTAGTTGGTTAACTTTCTGAGTAGAGTTACACTGGGATGCAAACATTTACTTGGTTATTGAATGATATGTCAAGGTCTGCCTCAAACAATGGCACTAGTTGGCAAAATAAATAATCTCAAATCATATATGGTGGTCGATGCAAGTTGGATGTCAATAACATCAAATGTCAGTGGCCAAACAAGTATATAGGAGGATACATAGAGAAACATACTATGGTTCAAAGGTTTGAGGTCAGTTTTTGGTACATACAGTCAAACCAAAAATATTTTTGACATTTTTGATATTTTTTATATATTTTAACTAGTGGGTGCAGGACACTATAGTTCATTTATGAAGTGAGGATAGCAAAATAAAGTAAACTGTGACACATTATACCCAGAAATTCTTCATACAGTGGATTACCAGTAAAATTGACAAAAAATTTGGAACCAAAAATTATTCAGACACTTTGACCTGACCGTGTTTTGCTTAAGTTTTATCTGACAAAATTAAGATAAATTTTTTCTGACACAATTTAACTCTGAGATCTTGTCATATTTTATTACCATTTATTTTTTAACTATAGTGAATAAACTGTATTAATGAATGAAATGTTCAAGATGTCTGAATAAATTTTGGTTTGACTGTATATACATATATGCAGTTATATACATACATTAACTGCATATATGTATATATACACATACACGGGGCTTGTCATTCATCTTTTTTTCCCTCACCATCTACTGTTGCTAGTGGTTTTCCAAAGTTACTAGCCACTCAGCATTTTCACTGGCCACAATTTTGACAGATACCATGGGACAAAACTGCCACATAGATATTTTTAATATTATTTCATAATTCGGCAGCAGGTAATTCGGCTGCTGTCACTTTAAGATCTGATGCATGGATCCATTATACTTTATACACATTATACACATGCGTTTTCTTTCTCAACTGTTTACACATCATGTATCTATTCTGCGGAAAATGAGTATCGGAAACATTTCATAAAAGAGTATAGGAAGCATTGTATAAAAACAATTATAAACCAACAAACTTTCTCTGTCTCATTCTGGGTACTTTGAATTCAAACAACATTCTCTCGAGTCGAGCACTGAATGAATGCATGAACCCTCCTCCGTCTGTCCGTCCCGCAGGGAGACTGGAGACAGAGATGGAGGGCTGTCAGGAGAGGATGCATTAACAGGCTTTATCTTCTGCCTGTATCTCAGGGAACGACTCTACACGTTCGGCTCTAAGTGGCATGAAGTATTTAGAAAGCCTCGTGTCGCTGCTCCGTGCGCGTTTCTCTCCTGATTCTCAACGGGCCTGTGTGTTATTGTGGTAGTTTGGTGCTAAAACGCTCTCTCTATCTCTCTCTGCGGGGCTCACGGGACCTCAGAGAGGCACGAGAGGGTGATAAAGGCATAAAAATGGCCCCTGATCTCTCGTTCCAGTTATTCGCTCCATCGCTCCGTGTTTGCGTGTTGCAGGAAGTCGAGCTCCAAATCAGGATGAGCAATCGCACGTGGGATGGATGTCGCGCACGACAACGAGCATCGTGTTCCACGTTAACGTACACGGACAGTCATCTTCCCTTCAACACGACTCCGTCCCTCCTCTCGTTCTTCTATTTTTTTTATCTGTCACTTCTACAAACTTTCATCTCTGCAGCCAAGATTCTTTTTCTCTTCCGTCACTTTCAATCAGAGTCTCTGTCGCTTTGATTGCGTCTGCTCTCTCTGCGTCTGCTCACCGATCAAACACAACAGCAGCATTAAAGAGGGAAAAAATGGTGCTTTGTGAACGCATGAGTTAATTAAAATTCAAAGATCGCTGTTAATTAAGCAAGTAAAGGCGTCTGAAGGCTGAGAGCGGAAAACATGTCAGCCGTGATGACCCACGGAAGATAAGAAAATCGAACACTGTAACGTACAAAACACAACATCTACAGAAGTGACAAAACAAGCAGGACGAAAGTTTACAGAGACAGAAAGAAGAGAGAGAGAGAGAGAGAGAGAGAGAGAGAGAGAGAGAGAGAGAGAGAGAGAGAGAGAGAGAGAGAGAGAGAGAGAGAGACAAGGCTGAAAGACAGAACAACAGATAGAACGATAGATAGAACGATAGATAGATACATAGATAGATAGATAGATAGAGCTACAGAACGATAGATTGAACAACAGACAGACACAGAGGAGTGGATGGAAAGTAAAACAAAAGCGGTTGTGATAAAGAGACAGAAAGACAAACAGATAGATGCGGTTGAACGAGAGACAGATGGATAGATGAAAACGAGAAGTGTGTCATGAATAATTGAGCAGAAACAGAGGTTGGGTTTTTAGACGTAAATGTAAAAGTGGTGTTAGCAGAAACCCGTCTCACTCTCCCTGTATTTTTAATAGGTGCTCTTTAAATATTCAGAGCTGCGGGGGGGTGGAGGGACGAGTGCAGGTTAAAGAACCTGAAAATGGACAAAATGAATGAATGTCTGCAGGGAATCTCTCAAGGACTGCATTAAGAGCCAAAGCTGCTCTGATTAGAGCCCAGACAAATGGAGGAGTCGTAATATCCAGGAAGAATAATTTAGAAAGAGAAAGAGAGAGAGGGAAGGTGACATATTAAAGAGCAGAAATGAAAGGAGAACAAGCTACTGGGCTAAAGGAAAAAAGAGAAGGAGAAATGATGAATGTTACTGGTGGAAATGCACGGATGAAAATTGGGAAAGGAAAACGAGAAAGAGGTCATGAAAATGAGACGAGGGGGAACAACAACACGCATTTCCATGCAACAACAGAAGCATGGTGAAAAATTAAACGTGCCTGCAGGAAAAACAGGACTCAAAGACACACACACACACACACACACACACACACACACACAAAGTAGGACTCCAGAAATTAACACACACCCTTGTGCTTTAAAGGTCGTAAATTAAGGTCAGTTTGAAATGTAAGACGCTTTAAATACCACGATTGTTAAAATGTCACTTCATCAAGGCTCGCTAACAAAGAATGCTTCTTCACGCACGAATTGTTCACTTGAGGGGGGGAAAAAAAAAAATCTCGAAATCAGACCAAACTATGCTCAACTGAACACTGAATGTTTCATAAAACTTCATAAAACAAACTCAGTCAGAATGCTGATGTAAAATGTAATCAGAATAAATTGGAAAAGTTTCTTTAGGTGAATGCAAGTTCCTACGAAACGTTGTTTGAATTAGAGTCGACCGCGGAAACCTACTTTCCAAGGGTCTGACATCTTCAATTCGGCGAGAGTTTTGTTCCGAGGTTCAGAGTGCGTAATTATTTTTTGTCTGTTTGGGCCTGAAGCAAGAGTCAGACACCATAATCAGCGATTAAAACGGAAAAATAATATGAAAATTCTAAGAGAGAGAGGGAGAGAGAGAGAAACAGCACGCTGCTATCAGCTTTAGGCACGGGGCTTTAATTTCTTTGAAAATGCAAATTAGTTTCACTGCGTGTGTGCAAGCCTGTGTGCCCGTGTGTGCGTGTATAAAGTACAGTATAACTCTCCAACTTTGATTAGATTTGATAATACGAAGCAAAATCTCTGATAATCTTGCAGCCGTGTCATCTCCCTCAGCTTAATTTAATTGCACAAGCGTAAATGCCCCAACGTGGCCCCAGATCCCCGCTTTTCTGCCGCGATAAGAGCACGCGTGTGAGTTCTGATATCTTGTCATCTGTATCTTTGAAGACGCATCTCTCTGTGGTTTCTCCCAGTTATTAGAAGCATCAAACGCTCGCGACTTTAAATGCGCCAATGCGAGCCTAAGGCCTGCGGGGGATGCGTGGTTAAAAAAAAAAAAAAAAAAAATCGAATTAAAAACAATCTCCGTCTTCAATCAACACTGCATGTTTATGTGCATTTCTCAACAGCTCTCTCGCCTGCTGGAGGAGGAAAATGCGACCATGTGACGCTTTAATATTTGAGATGTCAAATAAATGCCAAGACATGAACATTTCTCTCCTTTGTGCGGCACACTGGGTCATATTCAAATAACGCCATATGCTCGAGTGCATATGGTAAGAGACACAAATACGCACCCTGTTGCTCGCTGCTTCTTCTGTAGGTAGGTCGCATGTGGAGCATATGATTTATCTGTTTTCACAGCTCTTTGCCTATTTACCAGCGGTTCTCCAAATCCCCATTAGAAATCTCCTTCTCCTCCTAAACGGGGATAAGAATTTAAATTCACAAAAGAACACACTTTCCCCTCTCTCTCTGGAGCTTGTTTAAAAAGTGGCTAATCTTCCAAAGATAAAGCGCAGATTAAAGCGCGCTAAAACGTATCTGTGACTCCAGCGAACGTGCTGCATTTGAATGCAAACGAATGCTGGAACGGAGAAACGGCGGCCGCACAAAGGCGCAGACGGCTTGCTCGATAATCTGTTGCATTTGGCAGAGCCGGTGAGGCCAATGAACAGATGTGTTTGAGGGTGATAAAGGAGGTATGAATGCGCAAACCGACACGTTACGCAACCCGAATGCGAGAAGAGGGTCAGAAACGGGCTGCAAACAGGCTTAGAAGGACTGACAGACCAAACTTCACCTTTTAGAAAAAGATGGGCACCTTAACGCATTTAACTGAGCCGCTGTTTCTAGAAAGCATTAAACCTACATTCACATAATGCCTCCATCATATAAACACATTATGGGGCTCATCCTCAGAAGAACAGCAAACAGCTTCAAAAACGAGAAGAGATGTACAATGCGCACAGAATACTAAAGTAAAAAGAACACAACACAAGTGGACTGTGGGTATCTAGAGGAGAACAACATCTCGGCACTCGTGTTACTGGCCCGTGCATTAACCTCAACATGAATGAAAGAGCGAGATTATGCATTCACTCGAATTCTCTTCACACTGCAAAAACACAAAGAAATCTCATTCATCTGCAGATACTCATCCATTAGAACTTCAAACCCGGGCTGAATGCATTACTGAGAGCGATCACAGAGGCATTTCATTAGTGCTGTTTGCCAAGTCAACCATCGTTTGATGGGTTATTTGAACAAACTCCTCACACTGAGTATTCAACTTTGGTGCATAAGACGTCACTTTTATGCCACAGACATGAATGACACCTCGAACTAAGTGGCTGGTTGCATCTTTAACAATTTTAAAAATTGTTATCGTTAAATGGAATAAAGCTGAAATAAAATAAAACACTAAACGCTACTCAGAACAACTGCAAAGGAAATTCCCGGACACCAATTACAACATGCAAAACTATTGATTCAAGTGACGTCATTTTCATCATCAGCCAATTTTTGTGTGCGCGTGGATGGTGCACGTACAACAGAGCATGCGCAAGGTCAATGTTGAGACAGAAGAGTCCACTAGGTAGCAAATATGCACAGTTGTGATGTACTGTGCAGTGGTCGAAGAAGAGTGCATAAAGAGCGATACAAAACAGTAAACAATGCAGCACATCCTTCTCCATCTTTTCAGTTCTTGTTCTAAACTCTGCATGCAATGAGAAATCATGTCCCCCTCAGGAATCGGGTCTCCTTTAGGACCCAGGTGGTAATGCCTGATCAAAAGTTGTTATCGTGATGTCTTGACTAATTATAACCTATTTAACTACTGTATTATGTTTATTACATTAAGTGCACAAACAACATGCTTGAAATATAAAATGAATGCCTATGTATTGCATAATAAAACAAACTGGAAACACAACCATGCCTAAAAATGTATTTTATTTTTTTTTTAAGGATAAGGATTGTTGCAACATACTATGTTCTGTAAAAGTAATTTAATATTAATTTTACACAATAGCAGCAATGTGGTATAGTATATAATAATACTATAATAAATTTGTAATAAATTAATTGCCATGCTAAGTACACACAAACTTCACTAATTTGAAACATGTTATTGGGAACTATATTGGAAGCAAAAAAACATACCTAATATAATATAAGCTAGCTAGCAGGCTAAACGAGTAGATGTATGCTATGCTAGCACATAAGCTAACTAAAAAAAACAGTAAGGATGAGAAATGCTTGATTTCACAAGCTATAGCTTCAGTTTATATAATCTAGTATATGAAAAATGTCATTTAAAAGACATTAATGGTCATTAAAACATATTTTAAACAATATAAATCATAACATGATTTTGCAGAAATTGTAATCAGGCGCTAAAAATACTACCCATTAAAAGTCCGTTGAAGCAATGGGATCACTCTGGGTCCTAAAGGAGACCCTATTCCTGGGGCGACTCGATTTCTCACAACGGATCCACTACTTTTCTACTTCTATCCTTCATAACAAAAGTCCTTCAAATGACACAACTCACTGCTGCCCTCTGCTGTCTGGTAGAGAATAAAAAAAAAAGTCAATTGTACTGTGTATGCGTCAAACTCGTTCATCTGTGCTGAGTATACTTTGAAAGCTGTGCGGAAGTACAGTCTAAAGGGCCTTTAGACAAACCAACCACAACACAGTAGTGTTCAGATTTTCTTTGGAAAATCTACAAATCTAGTTCTTTTAACAGAAATCAAATTACCAATGTGAAATCCGACTAATATTACTTGTAAACAAACACACTTCTTCAACATTAACAACATTAATTTCATGCAGGGAGAAAATTCATCTTATTCTCCCAAGACAGTTTCAGTAATTTACCCTCGCCGAGACTCTGGCTGTGATTTATGGTCATTATTATTGTTTTCACAGATATTTTCCATTTGCCTCATGAGAAAGTTCAACAAAACTTAAACTTACGTACAACCAACGTGGTCTCGAAGTGCAACAACAACAATAATGAATGATTTCCTCTGTTTCTCCCTCCATTACTGAAAAAATGCTGTGACTGACTTAAAATGGTTATATTCTACACTTATGTAACTATTACTGAAATTGAATTTGCTTCACACTTGATGAAAATTACATTAAAGAGCCGTTCACACCAAAGACAATAAAGATGTTAAATTAACTTATGGTTTAATAACTTTTTGCATTTTGTATGGAGTGGAGGGAAAACTTTGTCTTTAAAGTCTTATTTCAAAAAGTGCAAGAAAAGTCCTGTTTTCATTTATATGACTCCTTTCATTATCAGTTATAATAGGAAAAACGAAATGTATGAACGCGCAGATAACCAGATGGAGGGAGAGAGAGATTGATGTAGGAGAATAAAACGGTAGGAAGAACATTCCGAAGATATTACGGAAGTCCTTTTACTTTCGATAGGCCGGTCAAGAGCAATTTCCTACATCCCACCAGCTGAGCCGCACAAAACGGCTTCCAATATAAGAGAACGACAGACTCTGAGGGACCGTAAAGCAGCAGTTAATGGCACAAAACCACACCACAGAGATAAGAACAGCCCGTATAAACAGACACGCTCATATCAGCGCACTTCAGGGAACCTCTGGGTTTATGAGGACATTAAGACCTGACTTTATATCTGGGCTTTTGGGAATCGTTGAAGCAGGTGGTCCATTCTGTAGACTGTTTTATGAAGGACACATTAAGATTGAGACCCTTATAGACAAACACAGCAGACGAGTAATGAGGACTTGTGTGTTCCAACGGCCCGTGAGGACCAAAACAAGAAGGTATTAAGAGAATTTTATGAAGGATTTAGACATGACTGTCTTCTGGGGACAAAAAATATGAGGACATTGAGATATGAGGACAGGATGTACCAGAATCAACTGAAAAGGTGAAACTCATGAAAACATGTCCAAGTCATATTTCACCCAAAAATAATAGTAATATTTGGCTTAAAAGACAATGGCCTATTTGCAGGACCAGTACAATTTTTGTTGTGACAGTTTAGCACATTCCCTCTATATTACCGTAATCATTATATGGACATTTGTCATTTTTTTTTGTAAATTTTGATTCTAATTCTCATTTCTGTAAAACAATGATTTTTTTTTTTTTTTTTTTTACTACATTTTTGAATTTGAAAAATTCTAGCTCAAAGCTCAATGTCCGGAATATTGGATCCAGTCTCTTTACAAGAAATTAATTAAAACTAAATAATGATGATGATAATTAAATAATTAAAACAATAATACTATAATATAATTTTAATAATAATTACTGTTCATTTTATGATGGAAATAAATAAATAAATAAATTTTCCTTTACATCTGATGGTAAATATGAGCCATGAGATTCTTGAACCAAGAATTTTCTGCTACTGTGTCTTTAAAACTTCCATGTGTAAATATCCTCTATAACTGCCAAACCTCCGCACACATTCAAGAAGAATCATTTAAGACATTTTGTTTTATGTAAGTGGAGCTCAATTAACATTCTACTGAGACACAAGGTGGACGGCAGCCAAACATCCTGTCGACCTTTAAAAGTCGAACGACTTAACTACAAATGAGTGAGCAAATGAGGGTCAAGCAGGAAGATATCGATCTAAACAGCGTGAAAGTACCGATACAAATTATGTATTTGTTGTGTAACAAACTTTTTGAAATACTAATTAGTGATTTGGAGATTACCAAAGGCAGTAATTTCACTCACTAGTCTCAAGTTAACACATATACCCCTGGTTTCATAGACAATTCCCAGACTAAAATGCTTTTTTTTTTTTTTCTTCTAAAGGACATTTATAAAAGCTAATTGAACTAAGGCCTAATCCTGGCTTAATGTGAAACCAGGACATGATGTTTAAAACGTTTGGCTAATGTCTTAAGTCTTTCCCCATAGACTTCCATCGTCATTGAATTAATAACTGAGAGACGAATCAAAATAGTTTTCTTTGGTAATCAGGTGATGCCAATTATCTCAAAATAGCAAATATAGTTGATTTACTGTTCAAGTTCAAGTCAAGCAAAATGTATCTGTATAGCATTTTTCACAATACACATTGTTTCAAAGCAGCTTTACAGAAAATTATGATAATGTTTATAATAACTTATCTCCATGCCTTTTAGATCTTATGCACCAGAGAAACAAGCAAGCAGCCATCTTTAGAATAATGTGTTTGAACTCTAGCTGTGTATTTCTATGGCATCGCTGTCGAAGAATAATTAGCTAGTCAAGTGAATTTACTTATTGTAGTGTTAACAAAAGTTATCATGAGCATTGTAATGTTTGAAGCGGATGTCATAAATGTCAGTAGACCGGGAATATTTAAAAACGAGCCATTCATTCATACATCATGCTGTGGAAATGCAAACCAGAAGACAGAACACAATGAACGCAAGATATAGTTGCATTTGTCTGGCTGATATTCAATTTCATGACTAATACAATGAGATCACAAGGAAGCACAGAGAACAGCAAGAGCTGTACATATGCAACCCGCTCTTTTGGTTCAGATGTATGTGTGTGTGTCCTCTGCTGTCACACTTGTGGCTCTGGGTCTATAACTCTAAGTGAGTCTGGACATCAGGGACTGATATGAGACGAGACCAGCCACAAGTGTGTATGATGATAAAGTAGGTCGCCGTACACATCAGAGGAGGAGACGTACGCGTAGTCGTGTGTGTGTGTGTGTGTGTGTGTGTGTGTGTGTGTGTGTGTGTGTGTGTGTGTGTGTGTGTGTGTGTGTGTGTGTGTGTGAGTGAGTGTGAGAGCGCAGAGGTGAGCGGCTGAACGAGATCCTGAGAGACTCAGCTGGTCTCCGTGGAGACAGGAAAAGCAGGCCGGCAGCGAGACGGAGAGAAACATTAAAAGACTCACAACAAGACACAGAGAGAAGCCAATCAATACACACACACACACACACACACACACAACAAACCCGTGAAACAAACCTGTTTCGCTTTTAAATGCAGAAATGGAAGGAAAATTGCAGGAAAATAAAACTGCCCTCCATCTAGACTGTAAAACTGCTGAATCCATCAGCACAGACCTGTCTCTCTCTCTCTCTCTCTCTGTAATTGGACTCTGTAAAAGGTTCAGTCATCAAAACTCGCACAGCCTCTATAAAAATGCCTCAGCATTTGGCTTAGAAAGTGCAGAAATGAGTCTCTGGCCTTCACTTGCGCCTGTATAAATGTGATCAGAGAAAGCAATCTACATTTTTATATTTTTCAATGAAAGCCTGTGCAAAATGCACTGCCAGGCTGTTGCTATGCTGTTCCGGGTGGTTGCTAGGTGGTCTGGAGTCTGTAGATTTGGTTTAGGTCTTTAAGGGTGTGTTTACACTTGTAGTTCAGTTTGCTTGGTTCGTTTGGTCTGGACCACATTTAGCCCT
The DNA here is from genome assembly GCF_019924925.1 of Ctenopharyngodon idella. Taxonomy (NCBI): domain Eukaryota; kingdom Metazoa; phylum Chordata; class Actinopteri; order Cypriniformes; family Xenocyprididae; genus Ctenopharyngodon; species Ctenopharyngodon idella. The sequence continues at coordinate 23,614,958 of NC_067233.1, read as the reverse complement.
GGTCTGCTTAGCTTTCACATTGGCATTTTTAACACAGAACCTGAAGGCGTAAGGATACATTCACAACCTGAAGATCTGCTGCGAGGAGACGTGGTTCTGGTGCCTGTACTGAACTGTAATGGGCAACATCGCCACTATGAATGAATGTCATTTCAGTTCTACTTTGAGTATGAATTATCATACGCATTGAAAGACAGCAATATACATGCACTGTAAACAAATTCAACTGACTGGCTTCTCTCCTGTATGATTTCACATGAGTCTCTTCAGACCTTACTGTACATGAATAAGCTTCCAGAACTTCTGATTGAGGCTGTGTGTGACCTAATTGAACTCCTTTCCACAAATTGAACAAAAAAATAAAAACAGTATAAATAAAAAAAGATAAGACATTTATCAGACGCTTAGGCTCTGTTGTGTAACAAATCCTCCGCCATGGTCTTGTCAGTCATCTCATCACTTACTCTCGTCACGTGATCAGTGAACTGTGATTTCTTGCTGCACTGTGTGCGACCCTGCAGCTCGTGCTGGATGAGCAGAGCAGATGTTTACAATAGCAATTATTCAACTGAACTGAATGGTTTTTATTTCTATAAAAAGGAAAAACGACAGTGTAAACGTAGCGGTGGCATATTCTATGCTAATTTCACCCTCACACTCCGTCATGGCGATATCACGAGACAGATTTTCACCTCAACGAGAAATCGTTACATTTTCATATCGTGAGATCTCATGGCACCATATCTTGTCACAGCCCTAAAATGAACAAATCCCTCAAATTTCATGAGAAAAGCCATTAAACTAATCACAAAAGCGCGTGGTGCATCGCGAACGATATACAGTATATAAGTGAACTTAATTTTGACCATAGTCAGAGTATTTTCTTTTCACAGCACATGTAGAGATAGAGTTCAACGCACTATCTGTGTGTTATAATTGCATTATTTGTCATCTGCTGTGGGAGTTCAGGATGCGTTTAAATCACTAACGCTGAGAATGAGCAACAGTAACTGTGATGGAACAAACACCCACAGAAAGGAAGAAGAAGATAATGTGCTTGAGGTCCTGTCAAATTAAATCAACAATCAGTGGCGTGACCTCACTGAAGAGGTCATCGACCTCTGACCCCACCGTCAGCACACAAGAACAGCAGAGGTGAGAGGTCAGTTCTGGCTGTCGGTGGCGTCCTTTCGCTCGGCTGGAGAGAGTGATATGACTGGAGGAGAGAGAGACAGAGATACGGCAGCGGCCGCCTGACAGAAAAGAACAACACAATCCTGCTCAAGGACGGACACACACACATAAGCTCGTGTTTTACGGACAGGATCGGACAGATGGAAGATCTGAAAAGGGCAGCATTCATTTACAGTCAGATATCAGAAAAGGTTATCCTACATCAACTCAGACAGCTGGACACACACACACACACACACGCACACAGAACGAGCTCAGGTGGTCCTGAGGAAAACAGCTGCCAAAGATGACATTTCAAGGTTTCGTTTTCCATATTCAAAACAGAAAACACTGTGTGTGTGCGTGTGTGTGTACGAGAGAGAGACTGCGGCGGATGCATGACAACATCACACTCTTTGAAGGTCATTTGCTGAAGGGCGAAACCACATACACAGACCTAAAAAGCTCACACACACACTCACACCTTGTTAAAGCCGACAGTGCTGTATATCGTATCAGATATAAATATGCAATAAAACTGTAAAGGCCACGCATAGAGGACAAAGAGCAGGTGGCAGGAAACAAACACACACACACACACATCTGACACTTGCTTCTTGCTCATTTCTAATTCATGAGGGGCTTTTGCATACAGTCACCGAAAATATGACATCCGGGTGAATCTCATGAAACCTTTCAAGAACATGTCCGGGTCATATTTCACCCTGAAATACCAGGGAAAATATAAGAAATAATATTTTGCTGAAAGAAAAGCTTACTTTTTAGGGTAAGAGATTTTTTTTGCATTGTTATATATATATATATATATATATATATATTTTTTTTTTTTTTTTTTTTGAATTAGCTTTTGTTTTAATTTAGGTTTAATCATTTTATTATGTGCTTGGCATTTTCTTTATCAGATTTAATTTTAGTAATTTCAGTACTTTATCTTAAACATCTATAAAATTTTATTTCAGTTAGTTGTCAAGGCAACATTTTAAATTTTCATTTAAGTTTAAGTTAAACTCTTTAATCTAATATTTAGTAAAAAATTATTAATAAAGCCAAACAATAATCAGCAATATGGTTGACAAAGAATGAATATAGTAAACTAATGAGGATTAAATAAGAATCACAACTGAGAATAATGAGAATTATAAATAAAATTAACAAAAAGGTTAAAGGGGGGGGGGTTGCATTACAAGTGTTAAAATTTGAGAGGAAAATGTACTTGATTGTAATGAGAACAACGCACAGTGCAACAAATCTTAATGATCCTAAACCTGACCTAATTTTCCTTATGCTTTATAGTAGTTTTTCTTTTGGTTTTTGAGGTGAAATGTAGACGTTTTCATGAAATTCACCCTCTCTTTCACCACACACACAAACACACACACACACACACACACACACACACACACGTCTGTCATTATCAGACTCAGCGCTGGTCCTGATGTTGTTCTCTACACTGAGATGACAGTCATTTCTTCCACATCCCTGTATTCTATCATCCATGTTTGGCCCAGTATCCTGCAGTGAGCATCTCAGCAGACACACACACACACACACACACACACACACACACACACACACACACTGATGCGCAAACACAGAGCGAGGGGCATCTCTTACCTTTAGAGGCTGTGTTCAGTAAGACAGACGGAGGAGAGAGAGAGATAGAGAGAGGTTTAATGTGTGATGGTGTGATGTGTGTGATGTGACTGGAGGACAGCAGATCAACTCACTCTTGGTCTGTGTGGAGAAGGTCAGTGTGAGTTTGGCAAACAGCTCCTTGTTCTCATAGCGATCCTCCTTCGTCTTCACCCAGAAACTGTTTTCAGACAGATCCTCCGGTGCGATCTACCACAACATAAAACACTCATCAATGCTTTTCTCCAAATAATTATTCAAAATGTCGCGTAATGGAGAACAAGAGTGCTTGACTCTTACATTGTCAATACAAGATCTTGACCAAATATTGATACACCTCTTGACGTAAATGTTGTGATCTTATTTCCATCAAGAGGTGCATCAATTTTTGGTCAAAATCTTGTGTTGACAATGCAAGAGGTGAGCACTCTGTAAAGCCTACTCCACCACATCCCAAAGACTTTCAATGAATTTAAGGTGCCAATTAATGTGTGAAAATGATTCTTCATGCTCCCTCACAACCATTCTTTCACAATTTGAGTCTGATGAATCTTGACATTGTCCTCCTGGAATATGGCCATGATATGTCTTCCTACATGGTTGTTTAAGAAATGAAAAGCTACGCACTCCATCTATTAGGGCTAAAAGAACTGCTCCCAAACATATGCTAGAAAACACGCAAGAAACATAATAATCACAGCAAAAATGATCCAATCACAGACTCTTAGGTATTTGCCTATTTAAATCCAAACAGTGACTTTTTTTTTTTTGTATTTTATTTTTTTATTGCTGGGCAGTGTGTATATGTCTACAATTAAAACAGGCAGTTCTGGTTCTAAAATCTGATTGGATGAGCTACATTTGTAGCTGTTGTAATTGGCTGACACACACACACACACACACACACTGTGCATGCACACACTGTGATGCACATCAGTTGAATTCTGTCTTAATGTAGCATAAACATCATACAGTTAATGATACTTAATGGAGGAACTGCTTTGTGTGATTATTATTGTTAATGCATTTATGTAGTGACATTGTGCTTAACAACATCCCTCAATCACGGTGAAAAATAAGGGTAGCGCTCGGCCTGGAGTGACTTATTGCTTTAACGCGGTCCTGGTCTCTGGACAATATCATTATGTAGACGCCGCTGATACGATCATACAGTTCAAATGTGTTTCTCCATCATTTATGGACGCTGCACTGATTTAATGAACCGTAGATCGTGATTCTGGAGTCCGGGGCTTTATTTTACCCCCATTCGAGAAGATGAAACACCACTGAGTGCTTTCTCACAGTCTCAACTCATAACCTCATTTATACAGAAGAAAAGCGCTGCAAGTCTTGGGAGTAAAATGAGTTTAACAGCAGTGAACAGGCTGTCAGGATATCAGTGCTGCTCCTCTGACTAACCGCCTTCAGACACCAAGCAAAGACAGAATGAGAAATGTAGAACAAGGATTAGAGGAAGACAGAATATGATAATAGACAGAGAATAAAAGAGGGTGAAACTCATTAAAACGGATCCAGATTTTACACACAAAAGAGAGAAAGGCGACGCGGTCCCAATGCACGCTGGGACGGCCAGACAAAAAATGCTTGATCCTTTTGTAATTCTCTCCTCCTCTCAATCTCTCGCTGTTAATGCACGAGATTAATCGCACAAACCTTTTTTAACGTCCATCATTCTGTCTTTTACGGTCCTGTGACTCTGTTATCTAATATGGCTAGGTGAGGATTTTTTAAACTTCTGAAAATATTTAATATATATTTTTAGATACATGTAAGTTTGGGGTTAAAAGTTTGGGGTCAGTAAGTTTTTATTTTTTTATTCATAAAATATGAATTACATTTGATCAAAATTTACAGTAAAGAGATTTATAATGTTACAAAAGATTTCCATTTCAAACACTGTTAATGCTGTTTTTTTTTTTTAAACTTTCAAAGAATCAAAGAATGAATTCAAATCAATTTTCAACATTAATAATAATAATAATAATAATAATAATAAAGAAATGTTTCTTGAGCATCAAATCAACATATTAGAATAATTTCTGAAGGATCATGTGACACTGAAGACTGGAGTAATGATGCTGAAAATTCAGCTTTGATCACAGGAATAAATTATATTTTACAATATATTAATATAGAAAACAGCTATTTTAAATTGTAATAATATTTTAAAAAGTTACTGTTTTTACTGTATTTTTGATCAAATAAATGCAGCCTTGGTGAACATAAGAGACTTCTTTCAAAAACAATAAAAAAAAAATCCTGACCACAAACTATGAACAGCAGTGTATTTGCTCTCAAATGGATTAAAACATGTTGAACTCGACTCTCTCATGAACACGTGTACGGCTGTTGCAGGAAGCCAGTGATTACAGTTTTTAAAGTTTTAAATATGGATATTTTTCTTACAAAAACCCATCGCTTCACTTCAGAAGGCATTTATTAACCCACTGGAGCCGTATGGATTACTTTTATGAAGGATGGATGGATGGATGTGCTTTTTGGAGCTTCAAAAACTCGGGCACTATTCAATGCCATTACAAAGCTTGGAAAAGCCAGGATATTATTTAATATAACTCTGATTGTGTTCAGCTGAAAGAAGAAAGTCATATACAACTAGGATGGCTTGAGGGTGAGTAAATTATGGGATAATTTTCATTTTTGGGTGAACCATTCCTTTAAAAAGTGCATCAATATTATTGCAATATTTATAATGCTACTTTATTTAATAATGCTAGCAAAATCATCATAAATATTTTGGTATGTTGAAACTATCGCCCGGCCCTTGCAAGACTATACACTTGTCATTTGTGACTGATTTTGCGTAAAGTATGTGTGAATGTGACATTCACAGTCAGTCAGAGAGCATGTTGATGACTCTCACCTCCATTTTCCACTGGAATGTGAAAAGAAACATAAATCTGAGAGGAGAGGAAGAGAAAAAGAGATATATAAAGGGAAAGCGGAGGAGGCAAAGAGAGGTTAGGACACGGAGACAAGGTACAACCTCTAATGATACAGCAGCATCTAATTACCGAGAGAGAGAAAGAGAGAGAGTCAGGGGCGGTGCGAGATAACAAGACTAGTCTGAGAGCATGAGAGGAAAGCGAAAAAATGTTAATTTAAATTACAAAAGAATGCTGTCCTTTCTACCAGCAATTTAATTATCTTTCAGAGACACAGTCAAAAGACACAGGCTTATTAAAAAGCTATTTCACTGACATCCTCAAAGAGCCCTAACCACGGAGACTCTAAACACTCATGAATTCCACTGAAGCCATTAAAGAGTAGCTTTAGGCTAAAAGGAGACAGGACCGTTTTGATGTTTTTACTCTTGTGGAGGGCGAGGAAAAGCAAGAGAGGGAAAGAGAGAGGGAAAGAGAGAGATCAGAGGAGGAGAGGAGCATGTTCATGATCAACAGCTCATAGTCACCCATGATTCACTGCTGCACACAGGACGCGTGTCACTTCCACAGCAAGTGGGCGATATACGGGTTGAAACTACGGCTACGCTGCAACTAAAACCTTCTTTATCAGTACTTTCGTCTTGTTTCCCATTTCTAAACTAAGGTCAATTTACTTGAGAAGCAAAACTGCATAAGTCTTGTTTTTATAGAATATATATCAAATTAGGTTTATTTTTCGTACCCCACTGGCAGATAGTTTTTTTTTTTTCTTTTTTTTTTCTAGTTTTAACTATAAATAAAAACAATTTTATTTTAATTAAAATACATTAATAAAATATTAAATGGGTGGATTTTGTATTCATTTAGTTGGGTTTATATTTAAAAAAAAAAAAAAAACTATTTATTAAATATAATATAATGTCATGTAATGTAATAGTCATTCTAAAAGGAGTACCCTTTGCTCGCTTTCTGTATACAATCTATTCACAATTAGAATAAAAGTTGTATTTTACGAGTCAGCCACGAGTACACTGCAGAGTTTCAGGAGAGACAACCGCATTTAAATTCAGAGTAAATCTGCTAAAATATCCCCGATATTATAAAGGCTCACATCTGGCTATAGCCTATGTTCTTTAAATTTATAGAGACCTCTAAGTGTCTGTATAGCCTATGGTATGATTTTTGCACATTTGTTCAAAATAGCCTGTATGGGCAGATTGTTGCATGATGTAGGCAAAAGTTTTGTAGGCTGCTGTTTACACAACGGATGCACATTCTCATCTTTATTTCTGTTCATTATTACCATGTTGTGCTGCGTGTCTATTTTTCTTAAATGCATCAACTCAGAATGCCTAATATTGGTTTGATTGCTTGTGTTCCTTGAGAAAATAAATAATTTCTGTCTACCTGAACCACATGGGTGTGGTTCAGGTCGCAGGTCACGGCCTTTATGTCAAACGGATCGGAGACGAAATTAAATTAGTGCTGCTGTCGGATAATATTCAGTATTCTATTAAGTACTGCGGGTGAAGGGCAGGTGCGGGTTTACCAAACAGGACCCGTGCAGGATTCTTCTTAGGAAACATTACCAAGCTTGAGTAGTACACAGCTGCCACTAGAACTTTAATAGTCATTGGACTAATAGTCACACTGATCAAGCAAATGCACCATCATTTAGAGCCACAATATGAGGTGGAGACCTGTGAGAACATACATACCTTGCTCCAGTTGGCTCTCTTCAGCTGCACCTCAGGTTTGTAGTCTTTTTTGGGCTTGAGGCCAAAGGGTAGCTGAGGAACAGGAGGCGCCCATCCACCAAACCCGCCTGGAGGGGGTGGAGGCATTCCAGGACCACCCATTGGAGGAGGTGGGGGAGGCATACCGGGCATCCCGGGTGGAGGAGGGGGAGGAGGCGGCATACCAGGTGCGCCCGGTAAAGGCGGTGGGGGTGGTGGCATACAGGCTGCCCCAGGTAGAGGTGGAGGCGGTGGTGGTGGAGGCATGCCAGGTGCTCCTGGTAAAGGAGGAGGTGGAGGGGGCGGAGGCATACAGGCTGCCCCAGGTAGAGGAGGAGGCGGCGGCGGTGGTGGCATGGACGTCTGTCCGGGTAGAGGAGGAGGAGGAGGAGGCGGGGGTGGCACCGTGGAAGCTGATGGGCCGGGGGGTGGAGCCACAGGCACGTGCACGGTGATGACCTTTGCTTTGGCTTCTTTGAGATCTTTTGAAAGCTTCTCAATCTGAGAAACAAAAGAAACAAAGGCTGTCATATAGTAGCATCAAAGTTTTTGACAAAATAAGTCAATCATCTGTATAACTATTCCTCTTTCACTATAAAAATAGTGAAAGGAGGAAAGAGTAGTAGAAGATGAAATTTAACAATTTAATTTTAATTAAAAGATATATATATATATATACACACACACACACACACACTCACAAAATATAATTTATATATTTTATATATAATAATCTCTAGAACTATTCTTACAGTGTAATGTAGTGAAAAGAGTGTAAAGAGATGAAATCTAATAGTATTATTTTAACTAAAATAATAAATAAATAAATAAATAAATAAATAAATAATCGGTAACTTTACAATAATGTTCATTAGTTAAACATTAGTTAATGTATTAACTAACATGTACTAACCATGAGCAATTTGTTACTGTATTTACTTTTCTTTGTTAATGTTAGTTAATGAAAATACAGTTGTTCATTGTTGGTTCATGTTAGTTCACAGTGCATTAACTAATGTTAACAAGATTTTAATGTATTAGTAAATGTTGACATTAACATTAAAAAAGATGAATAAATGCTATATAAGTGCAGTACATTATTAGTTAATGTTAACTAATGTTAACTAATGAACCTTATTGTAAAATGTTACCAAATAATCTAAGCATCCAGTTGGCAAGTTTTTTGACAAAATAATATAAATAATAATAATAATATAAAAAAAAAATAAGAATAATCTATATGTTTTCTATACCTATTCTTACACTATAACTTAGTGTTAGGGGTTTGTTCAAATCACCATTTATTGAAGTTTGGAACGTAAATTAGGTTGCCGATAAAATTATGACAGTCATGACACCCTGGCAAGCACCATAGCATGAGAGGCATCGCTCACATTTTCTTCATAAAATGTAAAAATCTAGTTAATAATGTAATTGATGGAGTGAGAGAAGGAGGGAGAGACAGACAGACAGAAGAAGGTCAGGCCAGAGTTGGAAGCACATGAGGGAGTGTCTAAATTCATGTCTAATTAGTGGAATAATTTATTTACCCAGAACTTGGCAGAACTCATTAAAAATGACCAGCCTGCTAATGTCACATCAGAGAGAGAGAGAGAGTTTGACTGTGGAAATCTGAAGTAGTTCACGAGGTTCTAGCTGACGTCCCACTAACGAGAAGTTTCTGATGCTTGTTTATCTATAGGTGACGGGCTGGTTTAGCTCAGCAAGTTCTCTCGGACGCTCCATCTGTCCGTCCGTATACAGTCCAAACAAATCTCTGTACTTCTGCTGATGGTTGCACTTCATCTCTTTCCACTGTAATTATCTGTAGTGTGTCTGTGTTTGTTAGATAACCAACAAACATCAGTTCTGTCCTGCCTGTTCTATTAATATTTCACATTTGTTTACTCTCTTCTCTGTTCATACTTCTCTCTCGCCTCAGAGAGACACATTCTGGTCCACTTTACAATTTATTCTTGTTCAAGAACTGCCCACTTACACAGGAACAGAGTCTGATCCGCATATATTATTGGAAAATGTGTGCAGAATTTGTTTATTAAAGTGTGGTACTTTGAAACCCAACTTTGTTTGCCTTCTTGAAGTAATTGACACTTCAGATTGATAAAGAAACATGCATGAATGAGAAAATAAAGAGTGGGATATGCATTTGAATTATTTAATTCATACTGTAAACACTATGTAATGTTTTTTGACGGTTATTCAATATCTATAGTATTTTCTACTATTTCCTACCGATTGCAGTTCTGTTTGGTGCCGTAGAAATGACACGCTTCTCCTTTAAATTACATAATTTCCTGTAGGTTTCTCCTGTACCTTCTCTTTCAGTTGGTTGATCTCTGACTGCAGGCCTTGGTTCTCTTTCTCTCTCTCACTCTTCTCCTTCCCCAGCGTGTCTTTCTCAGCACTGAGCTCCAGGACCTTCTGCTCATAATCGGCCTCCATCTTCTTCAGCTCCACCTGCAGCTCGTGACGGGCTGTCAATTCTGCGTCCAGCTACACAAACACACATCAGCATCCATCGTCACAATAAAAATATATCTGCATAAACCGCCAACATGTGTGGAAACTGCTACTAATGCTGTGCATGTCATTTAGGAGGTCAAGTCAAGCACATTGCATACAGAATCCCAAGCAGCTTAGGTGTGTAGTGCAGTATATACTGCTAAAATAGTATATGAGCTAGAATGTTCATTTGACAAAAGTGACGTATTGTGTTCTCAAACTGTCGCGACGTGTTTACACAGTGATCATCACAGTTTATCACTATGAAGGTGGTTTGTTGTTCTCAGCGCAGATGACTAAGAGGACGGACTCAAGAACAAATCTGAGGCGAAATGGAGTCTCTCTGGATTTTAGTATTCACCTCACAAACTTCCAGAAAATCTGTCCTTCTCCCTCACACAGACAGACGCTGACAATTTCCGGTGACATTGACGGCGGGTGTTTGCAAGCCAGACATGCAATTACGTGACAGCAGCGGAAATGGAAGGGTCACACACTCACACTCACACACACACACTTTCTCCATGTGTTAATAATGAGAGTCGTTCGCTGTCGCTCTTTTGATGACACACTGCTATTACTCTGAATTAGAAAGGAAAGGAGGAGAAGAGAGAGAGGAAGAGTAAACACTCTCCTGATAGACACACTCACACACAAATGCATCAGTAAAGCATAGATTATTTACTTTATTTGGGCTCTAATACACACACACACACACACACACACACAGAGAGAGAGAGAGAGAGAGAATCTCAGAAACATGTCAAGAACATGTCCAGGTCACATTGCACACCAAAAAAGGGGGTTTAAAAAGAAAATCCAAATTTTCTTTAAAAAAAAAAAAAAAAGCTGTATTTATAAAATATTTATTGATTTATAAAAGATTCATACCACATATATAGTCTGCATTTAAGCTAATAAAATTAATAATAATTTAATAATTAAATGTGTTTAAGTTAATTGGAATTTACTGCAATGTGGAGAAATTATGATAACATTTTAGCTGTAATGTATTTATACATCATGGCAGAATTTGTTGCATTGAATTTCATTTATGGTGATAATTAAAAGTAATTTTGAATCTTTATACCAAAATTATACCAATATTTATAACTGTGATACAGTTCAAAAATACTATTACAGTAATAACCATCTAATTAGAATCATTAGTGAACGCTGCACACAAAAAAAGAAAGTTTAACATCAGGACGCATTACGGTAATGAGAATTTGAAGGTTAAATGTGCTTAATTGTCATGAAAATAAAAATAAATCTCATTCATTACTGTAATGTGAAAAAAAAATAATGATACAAAACTTTTTTTTAAATGTGACATTTATAAATGGCAGAATTTGTTGCATTGCATTTAATATATGGTGATAATTAAAAAATAATAATCACATAAAATTGTTCTTTTTTTAATTGTAATACAGTAAGAAAGCACTGTATTACAGTAATGAGCATCTAATTAGAATCAGTAGAGAGAGTTGCACAATAAACAAAGTTAAACATCAGTGTGCATTACGGTAATGAGAATTTGAGTACTAAATGTCCTTAATTGTCATTAAAATAATTTAATGAAATTAACCGGACTAATAATAGACTGCAAACATGAAAATATGACTTGGACATGTTTTTGAGACACACATACATACAAAATGTACAAACGTTCCACATGCACAATGATGCACACACAACAGCACACGCATTCAGATAAAGATGCGAGCACACACACACGCACACGCGCGCGCACATGCACAAGGTAATTGTAGACTGTGTTTGGAGAGTTTGGAGGGAAGATGTCAGGAAGAGACAGGAAATCTCCGTTCTGCTCGTCTCACCTCCCAAATTACACATCTGTCAACTGACAGGCACGCTGAGACAGCGGGGGGCGTCTGGGAGCAGCGGCTGTGTGTCTGTGTGTATATGTGTACGTGTGTGTGTGATGCCGCAGTAGATGTGGTGGTGTTGATCCATACTGGAGGGTCATTCAATGTTTTTCAGCAGACGCTGATTTAGTTTAAATCGGTGTCATTCGTACAGACTCAAGCGTGTGTTTGTCCGTGTGTCAGTACCTTCTTTTCCAGCTCTGTGGCCTTGGCTTCACTGATTTCCACTTTGTTCTGATCGACCATGTTATCTAGAAAGAAAAAGAGACAGGCAGCGAGTGAATAGATGGTTTTAGAGGTGTGTGTGTGTGTCTGTGTGTATAAAGTGCCTTTCACTGCGACAAGTCTCTTTTCCTCCTGTGATTCGTGCTCTGATTACTGAACGATCTAATTAAAATCTGCGGCTCACTCTGTGCCATCCCATACTCAAGCTAAAATAAGACAACTTAAAGAGTCTTTGAAATCACCACACAAAGGGCAGCGAGTGAGCATACATTTATACATCTAAAGCTCCTGGAAAACTCTTCTGCGTCTGTTCTCAAACCCTAAAGTCTCTGTGAACTGCAGATCAATATCACTCGCACGTGTGCCCATTACAAACACCAACCTAAAAGAGTCTGAGGAAAGCGAACTAAGCTTAGTTTAACCAGTGAGTCATACGGCGGAGGGTCAGCGCTGACGTCAGCAGCCAAGAATAGGAAGTAAGCAAGGAAAATCTGCAGTTCAAAGGAAAATACACAAGGAAGTTCATAAGGAAGGAAGTCTGAAAAGACGTACAGTAGTACAGAGCAAAAGATGCATAGAAGTTCACAGGGAAGTATTAAAGAAAGGATGGAAGTATGGACGTTAGTATGGAAGGAAGGATGGAAGTATGGAAGGAAGTTTGAAAGGAAGACATTATGTTCAGACGAAAGTACAAAAGGAAGTTTGGAAGGAAATATATAAGGAAAGATGAATGAAAGGAGGGAAGTTTGGAAATATTGAAGGAAGTTCAAATGGAAGAATGTAAGAAGGTGTGGAGAGAAGCTTGAAAGAAGTGATGGGGGTATGAAAGGAAATTCAGAAGGAAGGAAATTTGAAAGGAAGTACGGAAGTACAGAGTAGGAAGTTCACAGGGATGTAGAGAAGTATGACAGGAAGAATGGAAGCTATGGAAGGAAGTTTGGAAGGAAACATGGAAAGAAGTTTGAAAGTTAAGGAGGAGTTATGGAAATATAGAAGTAGCATAGAAGGAAATACGAAAGGAAGTTCATAAGGAAAGATGAAAGGAAGAATGGAAGTACAGAGGGAAGTTTCAAAGGAGTTCAGAAGTATAAAGCAAAGTATGCATGAAAGTTCACAGAAAAGTACAGAAGTATGAAAGGAAGTATAGAAGTTCATAAGGAAAGATAAAAGGAAGAAGGACGTTTGGAAATAAGGGTGTATGGACAGAAGGAAGCAGAGAGGAAAAGTATAGAAGTTCGGAAAGATCAATAGAAGCATTAGAGGTACAGTATGGAGGGAAGTTCAGAAATAAGCAAGAAAGAATGGATGATTATGGAAAGAATGGTTGTTGACTGTGTAAAAGTGTTTAAAGTTTCCAATGAATGATTCAAAGCACGTCAACACAAAAATATTTTGGCCTAAATTTAAAATGTATGTATTTGTATTTTCATCCATTAGGATTACACAGTTTCAACAAACTAATAAACTCAATGTGATACATATTTGTCAGTCACACATAAATGAAACAAGATTTGTCATAGTATATTATTATCCATTTGCATCTATTTGATTTTATTTAAATAATCATTCTCCTAACGCATTTATTCAAATAGTTTATAATAAGCATAAATCTGTTTATTGTAAGAAAAAAATACATTTATTTAATTAAAAAGTATGAACAAAATAATGGCTAGCTGTGGAACAAGCAATATTCAATTAAAATATATGAGATTGAAACCAATTGGTTTTGTTGATAAATATATAAAGCTGGTCATTGTGCTTCATTTATATAAGACTGACAAATATGCATTACGTTAAGTTTATTAGTTTATGTTAAAATTGCGTAAATCAAAATGGATGGAAATTTTAAATGCCATTCAAATAAATGTTACATTTAGGCCTAAATATTTTTTGAGTGAACCTCACAACAGCTGGAAAAACATTAGTTCAAACATCAGACCCACACAGCTGACGTGAGCCAAACCAGAGGCTGTCTCTGACAAATACTACATACTAATAATGAGAAAATGAGCTTATTTTCATTAAATCCTAAAGAGCTTGTTTGTGAGCGCTCTCAATGTCAAGCCGGATTACTTTGAATGAGATTGGAGATGTTTTGATGTTTCGCATGGGATTCTGAATGCTGCCACCCTGTGGTCAAACGTGCAATTTCAGTGTCTCCTGTGTGTGTGTGTGTGTGTGTGTGTGTGTACAAGTTAGACTATACTTGTGAGGGTCAAATGTCCTCACTTACAAAGTGAAGTATTATGACTAGTAAGGACATTTTACTGGTCCTCACTAGCTAAAAAAGGTTTATATATATATATATATATATATATATATATATATATATATCTCACTAAACCATGTTTTTATTTAAATCAAGTGTTTTGCACATGTTTCTGTGACAGGTACGTTTAGGGGTAGGGGTTGGGTTAGGCTACAGAAAATATCATTAACCTGATATGAAATCAATGGATTTATATGCAATGTCCTCACTAATATAGTAAAACAAACGTGTGTGTGTGTGTGTCTTACCAATCAGATAACCCACGTCCAGGTCAAACTTCCTGCATTTGAAATCAGGATCACAGCCATTCCTGTGCAAAACGATCTGAGCCGTACACTCATCGATGAGTTTGTAGTACTGAGGTCTGAGAGACAGAAACAGAGATGTCAATCCGTGTCAGACTACCATCAGTGCGGAAGATCTGGAGCTCGGAAGGAAGCCAAACAGAGATATTGAGTGCCGAGTTCATAAAACAAAATAAGAGATTTTCATCACA